>NW_020174922.1:4585021-4724169 GCF_003031525.2 Neophocaena asiaeorientalis asiaeorientalis | reverse complement strand
AAAAAAAAAAAAAAAACTACCAAACAATAATGAAAAACATTAATCTACAAATCCAAGAAGCTCAACAAACTCCAAGTACTATTTATAAACAGAGAGATCCACGAAAAGACACATCATGGTAAAAATGCTGAAAGCCAAAGACACAGAGAAATTCTTAGAAAACAAAAGAGAAAACGACTCATCATTTCCAACAGACTTCAAAAAGATTAGCAACTGACTTTTCTTCAGAAATAATGGAGGATAGAGACAATGAGATAACATATTCAAAATGCTCAAAGTAAAACCTTGCCAAAACAGAATACTATATCCAGGAAAGCTAGCATTTATAAATGAATGCAATGAGTGACACCAGCAAAATGGAGAGTATGCAGCTCCAAGCACTCTTGCAGAAACATGGAGGAAAAATAGCAGAAACTGTTAGAACCAATGTTGCAAAAACTCTAGAGAGCATTCAAAATTTTACAGTAACAAAGAAAATGCTGAACCAAGAAAAAAGCAACTTAAAAACTGGATAACAGATTTGTGAAGTTTTTATTTGCCTTTCCCCACCTTATTCTCAGCACACTAGCCATCTTAAAGCCAGGAATCTTAAAACAGTATAATTCATATAGTGGCAGTAGCCAATGTTCCCAGTAAGGAATCCTTCCTGGTTTGAGAGAGAGCAGAACAAACTTTCCTAGCAAATTACTGTATGTGTCTGTTCTAATTTGTCTAGGGGTGACCTGAAGAAATAATGCAAAGTGATTATCTCAGACCTGACTGGGAACACAGACTGGAGAAGTGGAGAATATGGTTCAAAAATGCCATAAACTAATAAACCACAGATTCCTAGGGCAAAAGATGACTGGTTGAGATATTCAATACAATGCCTAAGTCATGGGACTAAACTCTGCGGGAAATTCTTTGGGAAAATAAGATGTTCAAAAATACTGATACATATGGGAATGTTCTGAAATCCAAACATATGCTCATAGAAAGATGCATATTCACAAAACTCCAGAGCTACCCTATGCTTTCACTTTGGGATTACCCCTGAGCTTAGTGTAAGTCTGGAAAAGTATTAAAGGAATGTCCCATTGGAGAGCCAATCTACAAAGACTGGGGGAGAGATGTGTTCTGTATCTCTGTGTGTGTGTGTTTTCGTTTTGTTTTATTTTTGTTTGTTTGTTTGTTTTAGCTCCTGTCAGCCAAGGAAAACTTCTGTCACAACAGGAAGAGACAAAAGCAAAAGAACGGAGACGTCAATGACTCAATAGAACAAGGACTAGAGACTGTGCAAAAGTAAATTGGAAGATAAAAAGACTATCATACCCTTCAGAAATTGAAGAAGCAGCAAAGTCTTGGGAAGGGGTAGAATCTGATTTCCAGAGTTATAACATTATAAATTTGCTATCACAAATACCCAATTTTCAACAACAACAAAAAATCACAAGGCATACAAAGAAACAGGAAAGTATGGCCTATTCAAAGGAACACAAAAATTAACAGAAACTATCCCTGAGAAACCTCAGATTTACAAGGCAAAACTGAGCTGAAGAAAAATATGTAAAAAGCACTAAAGTAAATCATAAAAACAATGTATAAACCAAAAGGATATCAATAAAGAGCTTGAGATTATAAAAATGAATCAAATTCTGGAGGTAAAAAGTATAATAACAAAAATGAATAATTCACCAGAGGGTTCAACAACAGATGTGAGCAGGCAAAAGAAAGAATCAGCAAACTAGTGAACTTATTGAATCTGAGCAGCAGAAAAAAAAGAATGAAGAAAAGTGAATAGAGCCTATGAGAACAGTGGGACACCATTAAGCAGACCAATATATACATGAAGGGGGTTCCAGAAAGAGAAGAGACAGAAGAAGGGGCAGAAACAACATTGAAGAAATAAGAGCCAAAAAAGTCCCAATTTTGATGAAAGATATGTATCTATAAAGCGAAAGACCATAACAAACTCCAAGTAGATTAAGAGAAAGAGACATACATTAAGATACGCTAAAATCAAACTTATGAAATTCATCCAAAAACAAAGAGAGAATCTTGAAAGTAACAAAAGAAGGTGACTTGTCACATACAAGGGATTGTTAATGAGATTAACAGCTGATTTCTCATCAGAAATCATGCAAGCCAGAAGACAATGGGATGATATATATATAAAGTGTTGAAAGAAAAAAAAGTCAACATTGAATTCTATACCCAGCAAAAGTGTCCTTCTAAAATTTTACATTCACATATAAAAGCTGAGGGAGTTCATTATTAAATCTAATGTACAAGAAATGGTAATGGAATTCCTTCAGATAGAATGTAAGAATATATAATGATAACTCAAAGCCATATGAAGAAATAAAGGCTCCAGTAAAGGTAAATACATGGTCAAATATAAAATCTAATACTGTTTTATATTTGGTTTTAACCCTACTTCTTTGGGAAGAAGTAAATCATACATAATTTCAGAGACATAAAAAATTATAAATCTATATTATAGGGCACACATTTTATAAAGATGTCACTTGTGACAACAATAATTTGAAATGGAATGAAAAAGCAATATAGCAGAACAGTTTTGTATGCTACTGAAGATAAGATGGCATCAACTGAAATTATATTGTTATAAGTTTACGATGTTAAATGTAATCTTCAAGGTAACAACAAAGAAATTATCAATAGAATATACACCCCAAAATGAGAAGGGAATCAAAATGTGCCATTACAAATAATCAACTTAACACAAAAGAAGACGGTTATAGAGGAAATGAGGGACAAAATAATCTATAAGACATACAGCATATAAGTAATAAATTGGTAGAAGTTAGTCTTTACTCACTAGTAAGAACTTTAAATGTACATGGATTAAACTCTCCAATCAAAAGGCAGACACAGAATGGATTAAGAAAACATTATACAACTATATGTTTTTAAAAGAAACTATCATATCCAAAGACACAAAAAGATTGAAAATCAAAGGATGAGAAAAGATATTCCATGAAAATAATAAACAAAAGAGAGTTAGGATGGACATAAGAATATTGGACAAAATAAACTAAGTCAAAAACTGTTATAAGAGACAAAAGAGGACATAATATATTGACCAATGAGTCAATTCATCAAGGTATACTTACTATAAGTCTACAATAATCAATGTAGTGTGGCATATGCATGAGGATAAATGTATACATCAAAGGAACAGAATTGAGGTCCAGAAATAAACCCTTATATTTACAGTCAACTGATTTTCAATAAACATGGCACGATAAATTCAGTGGGGGAAGAACAGTCTTTTTTAACAAACGGAGCTGGGACAACTGAATACACGTGCAAAAGAATGAAGCTGGATTCCTATCAAACATCATATTCAAAAATTAACTCAAAATGGATCAAGACCTAAAGGTAAGAAATAAAACTCTTAGAAGAAAACATAAGTGTCCAACTTCATGATCTTTGATTAGGCAGTGGTTTATCAAGATGCATATCTGAGATGCATCTGAGAATGCCCAAAAGCATGGGCAACAAAAGAAAAAGGAGATAAATTAATTATCAAAATTTTAAACTTTTGTGTTCAAATACTACCATTAAGGATGTAAAAAACAACTCAGAAAACTGAAGAAAATAGTTTCAAATTATATCAATAAAAAGAGGCTTGTATCCAGAATATATGCAAAAGAAATGATTTCACATTTCTTCAAAGACATGCAAATGGCCAATAACATATAAAAAGATGACCAGAATTATTAGCTATCAGGGAAAAGCAAATCAAAACCACAATGAGATGCCATTCACATCCACAAAGATGGCTCCAATCAAAAGGATAGACAATAACAAGTGCTGACGAGGACAAAGAGAAATCAGAACCCTCAGTAACTCCTGTTTGGAATGTAAAATAGTACAGCTGCTTTTGAAAACAGTCTGACAGTTCCTCAGAAGCTTAAAAACAGAATTATCACATGACCTAGTAATCTCTCTTTGGTATGTACCTATGAGAAATAAAAATGTGTGATGTATACACAAAATATTGTACACAGATAATTGTAGCAGTATTATTCATAACACAAATGTCCTTCTACTTGAGATAAATGAATAAAATGTAGAATATTTATATAATAGAATATTATTAAACTATAAAAAGAATGAAGTACTGATACATGTTACAACATGGATAAACCCTGAAAACATTATTCTAAGTGGAAGAAGTCAGTCACAAAAGATCATATACTATAATTTCATTAATGTGAAATGTTTAGAGCAGATAAATCTATATATAGAGAAAGGCCATAAGTGGTTATCTCAGGCTGTAGAGCTAAGGATAAATGAGGAGTGATTGTTAAAGGTTACAGGGCTTCTTTTGGGGATGATGAAAATGTTCTAAAAGTAATTTTGATAATAGTTGCACAACTCTGCATAAACTAAAAACTATTGGCCTGTACACTTTAAATGGATTAAACGTATGGTATGTGAATTATACACCAAAAGGAAAGAAAGAGATAGTTTTCTTACTGACAATGTAATTATATAACTTAGAAAAATCTAGAAAATGTACACATTTTTTGAACTAAGACATTTGGGGAAAATTGTTGAAAAGAAGCTCAAGATAATTCAGTAATATTGCTGTCTTCTAGAAATAATTAATTAAAAATATAATTTAAAATATTATTCAGCAAAAAAAAATATTTAGCATAAAACAATATTTTAATATTAATAGCTAGGAATAAATCTAATAAAAATGAAAGTACCGTTTTAAGAAACTTACAAAACCACATGCCACATTCTTAAATAGCAGGATTATAATTCTTCCAAAATTAATTCATAAATTAGATGATGCTCCAACCTGCTTTCTAACAGAATTTTTCAGTAAAACTAATGAAATGATCCTTAAATATTATTAGTGAAGAGGCACACATAGGGCTCATGACTTACAAAAAGAAGAATAAAGAAGTAGATCACCCTACAAAATAATGAGTAAAATTCTAAAACTACAATACCTAAAACCATGAAAATAACAGGAAGTCCAGAAACAAACCCAAACATACCCATGGAAACTTAGAGATGTGAGAGAGACTGAATCAGAAATCAATAAACTACTGAATAAATGGTGTGGAAGACCACACCCAAAAATGAATTCTAAATAGATTAAAAATGTTAGGGTAGGGAATACTTAAGAATATAAGACTTCTAAAACAAAAACATTAGAGAAGGAAATAATAAAAATGACTCTATAAAAATCCACAAATTTTTGAATGTTTAATTCACCTTATTCAAGACTCACTGAACAGAAGGTATGTGTGGTATATATATATTTTTTAAAATATTGCTATCTAGAATAAAGAATGCTTACAAATTAATAAGAAAAGATAAGCACTCTAATAGAAAAAAAATTCAGAACCGAAAATCACAGTAAATCATAGAATGGACTATTTGAATGGCAAATAAGGAAATGAAATCATCAAAAAATCATGCAGCTATGATTGATACAAGGAAGTACAACTTACCCTTATGACACTACCAAACTGCTTAAAGGCGGTAGGGAAGCAGAAACTGATATAAAAATAAGAAAACAAATGTGCCAGAATTCACTCCTTTCAATGGCTCAGTCATTCCCTGATTGTGCACTAACAGAATTACTGTATGTATTTCCTTAAATATCTGCAATGAATAGATTCACACACTCAGAAAGACAAATCCTTAAATAATCAGGCACACATGCATACACTCACACACACGTATAGACACACATATCCATTCTTACTATATTTTAATAGCTATATATATATATGTGTGTATACTTATGTTATATATTCTTCTTAAGCATGTATACATAGAGGAACTATCATATTTACTAGCACTAAAATTTGTCTGAGGCCTTTTCAACAAAATCTATGTTAAAAGAGAAACCTGAAATTCGGTGGGAAAAAATGAACAAAAACATTCTCAAGACCAAGAGAAAGCTACAAGAAAATATTATTTTGAAAAAAAACTGATCAAAAAGGATATAAGAATATTATAAAGATTGATTGCACCTTTTATCTTCTATAAAAATAAAATTTTACGATGAATAAGGCCCTCTCAAGCCAAAGAAACACATATAAAACACATGTGAGTATTTTTAACTGTTTTGTGCTTTTTTTACATAGTTTTTAAAGGGCCTGGAAAATACAGTATTAAAACTATATTGCAATGAATCCTAGCTATATTTATAAATTTAATCCCTAACTGTAAAAAGCCAAAATTCATCATTCTAAATATGTTTTTTCAAAACATGTTTTATTTCAAAATGCAACAGCCTTTATTTTTTAATGATTACATTTTAGATAAGTATTTGAAGTCAGTTTCCTGCTTTGCAACATCAATTTTTAAAAAGCTGTGGGTCTTAACTGAAGGAATATAAATTAATGCTAGTCCCCACTGGTGGATATGAATATATAACTTGTTATTTAAAGAAAATAACATGTAATAAACTTCCTGTAAGAAGTCAGATCCAAAATAACAGCACAGATTCCATTCTCATTGCATACCTTTATTTTTGCATCAATGCTATACTTTTCTTTTCTCCAATGTGCTTCCTGCTTCCTCAGTTTCTCCAGGTCATTTAGCAGGTCAGCGCAGTAGGTACTTAATTTCTCATTTTCCTCCTTCAGATTTTTTATAACCAGTCTGTTTTGCTCTTCCTTATTCTGTACACACTCCTTAGTGTCCTGTAGAACAGTACCACAGGGGCCGATAAACAAAACAGAATGAAACAAACCAAAAAACAGGTGAGAACTAATCAGCAAATATAAACTGTACAATTTTACCCCCACAGCAGCTTCTATATCTGATGGCCAAGGTCACCTGTATACTTTTATTGGCCTCTTTTCATGCAGGTGGATGGGTCATATTTTTTCACTGGATGACAGCTTTGATGAGTACACATTTGCAAAGAGCCCATTAATTGATCAAGCTGCCTTTGATGCTGTCCCCAGCTATTTTTGAGACCCACACAGACATATCCTCCCAGACCAGGGTTTTATCAATTAATAATGCCAGTCCCATCAGAATCTAATTACAAGAAGCCACATATTCACACTCCTACTTTCTTAGCTCCATTTCCATCATTAACTATTTATCTTAAACTTATAAAGCTTAGAGTCTTAGCTTTAAAGCATCTTTCTCAGAGTTTCTGCATGTGAGAAAACTGTATGGTACAGCAGGGCCTAAGGCAATTTTTCCTCCAAGCTTGTCACTTTCTGTGCCACAAAGGCTGACAAAGCTTTAAGTAGGACTTCAAAGAAAGTACTATAAAACTATGTACAAGTCAACACACCTTAACTTCTTGACTTTTATCTTTAAATTTCTTCTGCAAGTCACTGAATTCTTTCCTTAAGAAAGCATTTTCTTCATCTACTGCAACCTTCCGTTTTACAAGGTCATTTATTTCCTGTTTTAGTCCTGATTCTCTCTATGGAAAAAAGCAAAATTACTGATGAGCTGGTATTTCTAAGAAAAAATAATTTTATGTAAAAAGTTTTAGATTTTGACTGATAATATTAGAATTAACTACTTTTCATAATAACATCCATTATCATAATACTCATTTCCTATGACATGCCCAGAGATTTTCAAGTAAAATGTGCAAATCTGGTACTGACTTACTAGTTTAAGATGAAGAACCCGTTAAAAACTGGATACCAAATATTAAGCCACATACAGAAAGCAAACTTTTTGGATTTCTGTGTGTAATAGGAAAAAAACGAAATTTTACAAAACATTCTAATTAAAGAAAATGCTTATGTAGCTAAAATAAGAATTATCCTCTATTTTACTATCATTTGGAAGAAAATATTTTTTAGAGAAACGAATACAGTTTTGTGAAAGCATAAGCAATTTTAAAGAATGAAAAATGGAAAGTCTGCCTTGATACAAAAAGTATCTTGCTCTGTAGAAAGAATATTCAGAATATTAAAATTGCCATAATTTTTAACTGAATATTCTTCTCACCTACCAGAGTAAATGATATCTAATTGGAGGATGTATCCATGACTCAATTCTTAGTTTCCCTCTTTTCAAATCTTTACAGCTTTTCCCTCAGAAAATTTACCCACTCTCTTGGCTTCTGATCTCATCTCTGTCTGAAAGACTACCCAATCCATAAACCAGCCCTGACTCTTTCCCAATCACCAATCCCACATTTCCAGTTTTCTCTAAAATACCTCCATCTGAATTATCTGCTGCCATCTCGAACCAACATGCTAAAACAGACATCCATGTCCTGATATTAACTCTTTACTAAACTTACTCAACTTTTGTCAACCCACTCATTTTTTCAACCAATATTTGAAACTAGTAGCTCTTAAATGTTTTTGCAGTGTTTAATTTAGAATTTCTATTTTATTTAAACATTATTAAATTCATACTTGATATATGCTTTGTTATATTTTACCTTTATTATATATAGTAAAACTACATTATTTTTTAAAATTTTTATTGGAGTATAGTTGATTTATAATGTTGTGTAAGTTTCTGCTGCACAGTAAAGTGAATCAGTTATACACATACATATATCCACTCTTTTTTGTACTCCTTCTCCATATATGCCATTATAGAGCATTAAGTACAGCTCCCTGTGCTATACAGTAGATCCTTATCAGTTATCTATTTTATATATAGTAGTGTATGTATGAAACTTTTATTTCATCTCTGTGTATACTGGGTCATGAAGTAAAATGTATTTTTTTCAGTGTGGGGATCACAGTAATAAAACATTGCCTTTGATTATTTATATTAAGAGGTGGCATTACTAGTTCATAGGCTATATGCACTTCAAGAGTTCTCATAGCTCCACATGTGCACCAACATGACGCTCAAGCTTGGTAAGTTTTTACAAATGAGATATAAATGGTACCTCATATTAGTTTTAATTTTTATTTCCTATTTTAATTATTAAGGCATATCAAAATGTGTTTGACATCAATCAAACAGCATAAAAACAGATGCATAAACATGACCCATCCACAATTCACAGCCTATTTTTCCTTTCTCATCTAAGTCTCAGCCTCCTTCAATATTCAATTTCTACCTCCTCAATGAAGCTTTCCCCAGCTATCACAGTAATTTCTGCTATTTCTAAATTTCTGTATTGCCTACATTATTCATTTGACACATAACAAATTACCTAGTCTTACTGATTATCTATGTACACATACTATCTCTCAAACTAGATTATAGTAAATGTTTATGAATGAGACTGACACTGAATGATAAATTCAATCATATGAACACTAAGACTGAAATACCTACAGGCCTATCCTTTCAAAGGGGAACTGACAAAAATTGAGCATCCTCACCTGTTCTGGAGACTATCAGGAAGGTGCGACACTAGATCAAATGATTTAAGGTTCAGAAGGGTTTGCCCAATAATGTGAACTAAACTTAACTTGACAATATAAATGACACCAATAGCAAGCCCTTTCATGAAAATTATTTAATATATTAAAATGTTGGCATTTGAGTGAATTTAGTAATCCACAGGACAAATATAGACTTAATTTCTAAATAAAAACACAAAATACAGTGGGAACTTAGTTAACCAAAACTATCAAATTTTGATAATTAGTTTAATAATTGGTATTATATATTATAATCATTAAAGTAATAAGTTATACAAAGATGTACTCCCAATGGAAGAGGACTGATAAACTCTCAAAGA
This sequence comes from Neophocaena asiaeorientalis asiaeorientalis, assembly GCF_003031525.2. Taxonomy (NCBI): domain Eukaryota; kingdom Metazoa; phylum Chordata; class Mammalia; order Artiodactyla; family Phocoenidae; genus Neophocaena; species Neophocaena asiaeorientalis. The sequence goes on along the minus strand of NW_020174922.1, from coordinate 4,714,496 downwards.
TCTGTTAAATTTTGTATAACTCCAAACATTTTCCTGATAAAATATACTCTCAATGATCTAGTTTCTATAATGAAAGCACAGGTATATATAGTTACAATTCATTTATTTTGTTTTCTTTTTTACTGAGGTATAGTTGATTTATAATATATTATATAAGTTTCAGGTATATAACATGATTCACAATTTTTAGAAGTTATATTCCATTTATAGTTATTATTCAAAATGGCTATATTCCCTGTGCTGTACAATATATCCTTTTAGCTTATTTACATTATACATAGTAGTTTGTACCTCTTAATCCCCTACACCTATCTTGTCCCTTCCCCTTTTCCTCTCCCCACTGGTAACCACTAGTTTGTTCTATGTGAGTCTGTCTCTTTTTTGTTATATTCACTAGTTTGTTTTATTGTTCAGATTCCACATGTAAGTGATATCATATATTATTTGTCTTTCTCTGACTTACTTCACTAAGCATAATACCCTCTAAGTCCTAAATTTAGCTTCATGAAACCTTTTCAAACAAACTTTTCTGGATACAGCAGAGTACATTCTTAATGGTCTGCCTTGAGTTAATATTAAAATAGCAAATAGAACTCAGAGGAACCATAAAGCATAAAGAGTGACAAGAGGAAGTATGTCTGAAACAAATAATTTATTATGGATAAGCCATGAAATGAATAATTCAAAAGAAGTCTACAGAGTAAGAAGAAAATGATCGTGAATATGAAGCATTTTTGAAAAAAAGTGGGGTGTGGCAGCAGTGGCACAGAAGACCTAAAACTGTAGGAGGCAATACTTGAGCATAGTTAATATATTATTTATATAACCTACTTTCAAATGCACATAAAAATTTTAATAAAAAAACAGAAAAGTAATGAAACCACAACAACTAAAACAATGGTAAATGGAGAAAGGGGAAGGGGTGAGAAATTAAATGTAAATAAGAACCAAAACTTATCTATGAGCTTCCTAGAAGGTAAGGAAAAAGAGAAATATAATGTTTAAAAAAATCATCTAATTGAATACAATACACTCGGTTATTAGCAGAGTCATGTTATCTAATATAATACTTAAAGGAGAAATTTATTACAAGATTTACTTTATAACTAACAGCAACAAAGGTAAAGCATAGTCTTACCAAAAGAAGATATATGGCAATTTTTACACTATTATCAATAAAATATGTTATATTATTAGATTGTTCTATGAAAGGTTTCCTGCAACTAGTTTAAAAAAAATCTGTGTGTGACTTTCTAGTAGTTTGACTAGAAACATAGTTAAGGTTTAAATAAACTAAAGGAATCATCATTCTTAACTGTTACTCTATTCCACAGACTACAAGTTTAGAAAAGTAATGGCTATTGAACATTACTCAGTGGAAAAACAAAAACATAATGGAAGGACTTCTGGCTTCCAATCCAGGATGTAGGAACTTGGAAGTTGTCTCTCCTTTTCACACAACATGAAAAAAGCTGAGCAAACTGAAAATCAACACCTCTTCCTAGAGTCATCAGAGAACTGAGGTCACAGGGCAAATTGCTGTTCCCAAAACTAGAGAGACAGGCAGATACAGAGAATGACAATTTAGCAGAGCAAAAACCCAGAAGAAAGGAAACTCCATGGAAACCAGTAACAGGGTAGGAAAATCAAATTTGCAATTAACAAATTACTGGAGGATCAGTGTGGACATATTTGAGAGTTTAAATGTCTGGGAGGGCCCAGTCTAGAGGAGTTCCCATAATTTCGTGAATTCTACACACAGGAGCACGATCGGATTGTCACTGTGAAGATCAGAGAAAAGTCCCTTCCTGCTTTCTGTGGGAGGAGAGGGAACACAGACATTTAAAAATATGCCCTAGCAGGGAGGAGTCAAGATGGCAGAATAGGAGGATGTAGAATTCGTTGCTCCTCGCAAGTACATCAAGAATACATCTACAAGTAGAACAATTCTCATAGAGCACCTGCTGAACATTAGCAGAAGACTTTGGAACCTAAAAGGACAAGAAAAATCCCCTCACAACTGGGTAAGATTAAAGAAAGAAAAAAAAAGAAAAGAGGAATCAAAAATGGGACTAGCACCCCTGGCGGGAAGCTGAAGGTGAGGAGAGGTCCCTGCAACTCAGAAATTCTAACTCCCTCGTGGTGGGGAAATCAGCTGGGAAAGAAAAGGACCTTCGGGGGAATCAAAGGAGAATGCAGCCATTGGTCAGTGGAAGGCAGGACAAAGTAAGAACTGCACACATGGTCTACACCACAGCTCTGTGCATTTCAGCCTGAGTCATGAGTCACCTATTGCAAACAAGGTCTGGGTGCTGGAAAATGGGGTTTGGAGTGAGGACCCAGGGAGGGGACAGCTGTTGGCTACAAAAAGACAGCCTGAAGGGACAGGAGTAAGGAGCTCTACAACCAGGAGAGTTTGTGGGAAAAGTTCCAGACACCATAGAAGCAAGGCGTCACTCTTGAGTGGTGTGCAAAGGGTGGGGCCACCATTACAACACCTTTGCAGCCGGCTTCTGCCTCCCCGGGCACAGCAGAGGGGACAGGAATGAGGGAAGCACAGCCAGGAATGCCCCTAGAGGAAGCGTGGTCTGCCTGGAAGGTGAAGTGCCACTGCTGAGTGGTGCATGGGGGCAGGGCAAGGCAGCCACCACCCTCACACGCCAGCTCCTGCATCCACGGGTACTGGGAGGGGGACTCCCACCAGAGCCAGCGCGCCACAGTCTGCTGCAACCGCCTGCTGGTCCCGGCTGCCGCAGGTAACTCACACACACCCCAATTGTGGCCACCCCCCCAACTGTAGCCGCCGTACCCCTCCCTGGCCTGAATAAGTGTGACCCAATCAGCTGCTGCTTCCACTCCCTCTTGCCTGGGCAAGGAAGGAAGGTGGCGCACATGCAGAGAAGGGATCAAAACCGAAGCTGAGCCCCAGGGACAGTGCAACTAAGGAAGAGGAACGGAAATCTTTCCATGCAGTTGCAGAAGCTGCAGATTAAATCCCCAAGATCGGGTTGGTAAATCTTGCATCTGTGAGACACCTGAATAGATGAGTGTTCCAACAATTGAGTTCAGTATAGCCTTCACAGCAGTGGACTTTGAGGGCAAGTACACCTGAGAGTCAGGCCAGATCAGACTCTGAGCTGACCCCACAGTGCCCACAGCAGGTGTAGAGACCTATGCAGAGGTATTGGAAGGCCTCCCTGGGAGGCGGGGATTGGCTATGGCTCACTGTGGGAGCAAGGACACTGAGAGAGGATGCCCCAAGAAAATATATTTATTACTGTTATGCTTTTATTGTTTGTTTCATTCTGTTCAGTTGTTGATATTGTTGCTTTAATTATTTTTTATCTTTTATTCTTACTTTTTTAATATATATATTTTTAATTTTTCTATTTTTATTTTACTTTTTGGTTGTTTGGGGGTTTTCCTCTGGTTTTGGTTCTTTGATTTTTGTTTTATTTTATTTTTAATGCTTTCATGTATATATTTTATGTTTTCTTCACTTTTTTGTTTGCTTCCTTTCTGTTTTATTTTTCATATTTTGTTATTACTTTAGTCCATATTGATTTCTCTCATTTTTGAATTCTTTTGTTTGTTTGTTCTCTTATTTTTTTTCTGTGTGTGTGCTGTGTTGTTGTTGTTGCTGTTCGTTTGCTTTTGTTTTTGCTATTTGTCTTAGGCTTTATTCCTCTGTTAGTTTTCTTTACTTTTCGGGTTTTTTTCTTTCCCTTTTCTTCTTATTTCTCTGGTCACACTGTGAAGCTTCCAAGGTCTTGGTTCCCCGGCCAGGGGTCAGGCCTGGGCCTCCATGGTGTGAGCACAGAGTCCAGCATGCTGGACCACCAGAGAATTCCCAGGACCAGAGAATACTAATTGGAGTGCGCTTTGCTGGAGGTATCCATATCAACACCAAGACCTGGCTCCACCCAACTGCCTGCAGGCTCCAATGCTGGACACCTCACACCAAACAACCAGCAAGACATGAACACAGCCCCACCCGTCCACAGACAGGTTGCTTAAAGTCATACTAAGCTCACAGACTCCCCAAAACACATGACCTGATACAGGTCTGCCATTAGAGGCAAAACACTCAGATCCACCCACCAGAGCATAAGCACCAGTCCCTCCCACCAGGACACCTACACAAGCCCCTGGACCAACATCACTCACCACAGGGCAGACCACAGAAGCAAGAGGAACCACAACCCTGCAGCCCACAGAAAGGAGACCATAAACAAAGCAGGTTAGACAAAATGAGATGACAGAGAAATATGCTGCAGATGAAGGAGCAAGGTAAAATCCCACAAGACCAAACAGATGAAGAGGAAATAGGTAATCTACCCGAGAAATAATTCAGAGTAATGATAGTAAAGATGATCCAAGATCTCGGAAACACAATGGAGGCATGGATCAAGAAGATAAAAGAAATATTTAACAAGGACCTAGAAGAACCAAAGAACAAACAATCAGTAATGAATAGCACAATAACTGAAATGAAAAATACCCTAGAAGGAATCAATAGCAGAAAAACTGAGGCAGAAGAACAGATAAGTGACCTGTAAGACAGAATGGTAGAAATAACTGATGCAGAGCAGAATAAAGAAAAAAGAATGAAAAGAAATGAGGACAGTCTCAGAGACCTCTGGGACATGAAATGCACCAATATTCGAATTATAGGCATCCCAGAAGAAGAAGAAGAGAAAGGGAAAGGGCCTAAGAAAATATCTTAACAGATTATACTCAAGAACTTCCCTAACATGGGAAAGGAAATAGCCACCCAAGTCCAGGAAGCACAGAGAGTCCCATACAGGATAAATCCAAGGAAAAACATGCCAAGACACATGTTATCAAGCTAAAAAAATTAAATAGGAAGAAAAAATATTAAAAGCGGCAACGGAAAAGCAACAAATAAACTACAAGGGAATCCCCATAAGGTTATCAGCTCATTTTTCAGCAGAAACACTGCAGTCAAAAAGGAGTGGCAGGACATATTTAAAGTGATGAAAGGGAAAAACCTACAACCAAGACTACTACTCTACCCAGCATGGATCTGATCCAGATTCAATGGAGAAATCAAAAGCTTTACAGACAAGCAAAAGCTAAGAGAATTCAGCACCACCAAACCAGCTCTACAACAAATGCTAAAGGAACTCTCTAGGCAGGAAACACAAGAGAAGAAAAAGACCTACAAAAACAAAACAATTAAGAAAATGGTAATAGGAACATACATATCGATGTACATCAAACATACATATCGATGTACATCGAACAATACATCGAACATGTATTGAATGTACATACATATTGATAATTACCTTGAATGTAAATGGATTAAATGCTCCAACCAAAAGACAAAGACTGGCTGAATGGACACAATAACAAGACCCGTGTATATGCTGTCTACAAGAGACCCACTTCAGACCTAGGGACACATACAGGCTGAAAGTAAGGGGATGGAAAAAGATATCCATGCAACTGGGAATCAAAAGAAAGCTGGAGTAGCAATACTCATACCACACAAGACAGACTTTATTATTATTATTATTATTATTTTTTTTTTGGCTGTGCCGGGTATTACTTGCAGCAGGCAAGATCTTCGTTGCAGCATGCAGTATATTTAGTTGCAGTACACGCGCTCTTCATTGCAGCATGCAGGCTTCTTTCTAGTTGTGGCACGCAGACTTCTCTCTAGCTGTGGTACATGGGCTCCAGGGCACGTGGGCTCTGTACTTGTGGCACACAGGCTCTGCAGTTGAGGCGTCCAAGCTCAATAGTTAAAGCACGCAGGCTTAGTTACCCCACAGCATGCGGGATCCTAGTTCCCCAACCAGGGATTAAACCTGCATCCCCTGCATTGGAAGGTGGATTCTCTACCACTGGACCACCAGGGAAGCCCGAAGAGAGACTTTAAAATAAAGACTATTACAAGAGAAAAGGAAGGACACTACATAGTGATCAAGGGATCAATCCAAGAAGAAGATATAAGAATTGTAAATATTTATGCACCCAACTTAGGAGTACCTCGATACATAAGGTAAATGCTAACAGCCATAAAAGAGGAATTTGACAGTAACACAATAATAGTGGGGGACGTTAACACTTCACTTACACCAATGGATAGATCAGCGAGACAGAAAATTAATAAGGAAACACAAGACTTAAATGACACATTAGACCAGATAGACTTAACTGACATTTATAGTACATCCCATCCAAAAGCAGCAGAATACACTTTCTTCTCAAGTGCACACAAAACATTCTCCAGGAGAGATCACATCTTGGGTCATAAATCAAGTCTCAGTAAATTTAAGAAAACTGAAATCGTATCAAGCATCTTTTCCAACCATAACACTATGAGATCAGAAATCAATTACAGGGGAAAAAATGTAAAAACCATAAACACATGGAGGCTAAACAATATGCAACTAAATAACCAAGAGATCACTGAATAAATTAAAGAGAAAATCAGAAAATAACAAGAAACAAATGACAACAAAAACATGACAACCCAAGACTTATGGGATGGAGCAAAAGCACTTCTAGGATGGAAGTTTATAGCAATACAATCTTACCTCAAGAAACAAGAAAAATCTCAAATAAACAACCTAACCTTACATCTAGAGCAACTAGAGAAAGAAGAACAAACAAAACCCAAAGTTAGTAGGATGAAAGAAATCATAAATACCATAGCAGAAAAAAATGAAATAGAAAGGAAGAAAACAATAGCAAAAATCAATAAAACTAAAAGCTGGTTCTCTGAAAAGTAAACAAAATTCATAAACCTTTAGCCAGATTCCACAAGAAAAAAGGGAGAGGACTCAAATCAATAAAATTAGAAATGAAAAAGGAGAAGCTACAGCTGACACCGCAGAAATACAAAGGATCATAAGAGACTACTACAAGCAACTATATGCCAATAGAATGGACAACATGGAAAAAATGGACAAATTCTTAGAAAAGGACAACCTCCCAGGACTGAGCCAGGAAGAAATAGAAAACATAAACAGACAAATCACAAGTAATGAAATTGAAACTGTGATTTAAAATCTTCCAACCAACAGAACTCCAGAACCAGAAGGCTTCACAGGCGAATTCTATCAAACATTTAGAGAAGAGCTAACACCTATTCTTCCCAAACTCTTGCAAAAATTGCAGAGGGTAGAACACTCCCAAACTCATTCTACAAGGCCACCATCACCCTGATAGCAAAACCAGACAAAGATATCACAAAAAGATAACTGTAGGCCAATATCACTGATGAACATAGACACAAAAATCCTCAATGAAATACTAGCAAAATGAATCCAACAACACATAAAAATGATCAAACACCATGATCAAGTGGTGTTTATCCCAGGGATGCAAGGATTCTTCAATAAACACAAATCAATGTGATACACCATATTAACAAATGAAGAAGAACAAAAACCATATGACCATCTCAACAGATGGTGAAAAGGCTTCTGACAAAATTCAACACACATTTATGATAAAAAAAACTCTCCAGAAAGTGGGCATAGAGGGAACCTACCTCAACATAATAAAGGTCATATACGACAAACCCACACCCAACATTATTCTCAATGGTGAAAAACTGAAAACATTTTCTCTAAGAGCAGGAAAAGGACAAGGGTGCCCACTCTCACCACTATTTATTCAACATAGTTTTGGAAGTCTCAGCCATGGCAATGAGAGAAGACAAAGAAATAAAAGGAATACAAACCAGAAAATGAGAAGTAAAACTGTCACTGTTTGCCAATGACATGACACTATACATAGAAAATACTAAAGATTTCACCAGAAAACTACTAGAACTAATCCATGAATTTGGTAAGGTTGCAGGATAAAGATTAATGCACAGAAATCTCTTGCATTCCTATACACTAATGATGAAAAATCTGAAAGAGAAATTAAGGAAACACTCCCATTTACCATTGCAACAAAAAGAATAAAAAATCTAGGAATAAACCTACCTAGGGAGACAAAAGACCTGTAGGCAGAAAACTATAAGACACTGATGAAAGAAATTAAAGATGATACAAACAGATGGAGAGATATACCATGTTCTTGGATTGGAAGAATCAACATTGTGAAAATGACTATACTACCAAAAGCAACCTACAGATTCAATGCAATCCCTATCAAACTACCACTGGCATTTTTCACAGAACTAGAACAAAAAATTTTACAATTTTTATGGAAACACAAAGACCCCAAAGAGCCAAATCGATCTTGAGAAAGAAAAACAGAGGTGGAGGAATCAGGTTCCCTGACATCAGACTATACACAAAGCTACAGTAATCAAGACAACATGGTACTGGCACAAAAACAGAAATATAGATCAATGGAACAGGATAGAAAGCCCAGAGATTAAACCCACGCACCTATGGTCAACTAGTCTATGACAAAGGAGGCAAGGATACACAATGGAGAAAAGACAGTCTCTTCAATAAGTGATGCTAAGAAAACTGGACAGCTACATGTAAAAGAATGAAATTAGAACACTTCCTAACACCCTACAAAAGAAAAAAAACTCAAAATGGATTAAAGACCTAAATATAAGACTGGACACTATAAAACTCTCAGAGGAAAACAAAGGCAGAAAACTCTGTGACATAAATCATAGGAAGATCTTTTTTGACCCACCTCCTAGAGTAATGGAAATAAAAACAAAAATAAACAAATGGGACCTAATGAAACTTAAAAGCTTTTGCACAGCAAAGGAAACCATAAACAAGATGAAAAGACAACCCTCAGAATGGGAGAAAATACTTGCAAAGGAAGCAACTGACAAAGGATTAATCTCCAAACTACACATGCAGCTCATGGAGCTCAATATCAAAAAAAGAAAAAGCCCAATCAAAAAAATGGATGGAAGACCCAAATAGACATTTCTCCAAAGAAGACATACATATGGCCAACAGACACATGAAAAGATGCTCAACATCACTAATTATTAGAGAAATGCATATCAAAACTACAATGAGGTATCACCTCACACCAGTCAGGATGGCCATCATCAAAAAATCTACAAACAGTAAATGCTGGAGAGGGTGTGGAGAAAAGGGAACCTTCATGCACTCTTAGTAGAAATGTAAACTGATACAGCCACTATGGAGAACAGTATGGAGGTTCCTCAGAAAAGTAAAACTAGAACTACCATACGACGCAGCAATCCCACTACTGGGCATATACCCTGAGAAAATCATAATTCAAAAAGACACATGCACCCCAATGTTCATTACAGCACTGTTTACAAAAGCCAGGACATGGAAGCAACCTAAATGTCTATCAACAGAGGACTGGATAAAGAAGATGTGGTACATATATATACCATGGAATATTACTCAGCCATAAAAAGGAACAAAACTGGGTCATTTGCAGAGACATGGTTGGACCTAGAGAGCATCATATAGAGTGAAGAAAGTCATTAAGAGAAAAACAAATATCGTACATTAAGACATACATGTGGAATCTAGAAAAATGTCACAGATTATCTTATTTGCAAAGTTGAAAGAGAGACAGAGACGTAGAGAACAAATGTATGGATACCAAGGAGGAAAGGGTAGGGGTGGGAGGAACTGGGAGATTCAGATTGACATATATACACAATTGATACTATGTGTAGAACTGATAACTAATGAGAACATACTGTATCACACAGGGAACTCTACTTTATGCACTGCAGTAACCTAAATGGGAAGGAAATCCAAAAAAGAGGGGATATATGTATAAGTACAGCTGATTTATTTTGCTGTACAGTAGAAACTAACACAACATTGTAAAGCAACTATGCTCCAATAAAAACTAATTTAAAAATAAATTAAAATAAAATTTCTCCAAAGTATATATTTCTTAACAAGGCCTCTCCTCAAGAGAAATTATTTTACCAAAGCCTGCTGGGATTTTACCAGAGAATAACCAACCCCCAGGATGTAAAAACCCAACTCCAAAACCCTCTAGCCTTCCAATCTTTCCTAAGGGAGAAAAAACTGAGAAGCACTTGTGAAGGTCAGAGCCTAGGGGCACAAGCTCACTAGAAGACTGAGACCTAAACATAAGACTATGAAATACTTCCCGTCCCCAGACACCTCACAATAGGTTTCATCAATAGGGCTTTGGTATAATAAAAAGGTAATACAACTGAAAGAACTTTGTGTTTCAGATGATATCTAAGAAGTCTCTCAAGAAAACAAAATAGATAAACAGCCAGACTCATTGAGAAAAAAAGGGAGAAGACTCAAATCAATAGAATTAGAAATGAAAAAGGAGAAGTAACAACGGGCACTGCAGAAATACAAAAGATCATGAGAGATTACTACAAGCAACTATATGCCAATAAAATGGACAACCTGGAAGAAATGGACAAATTATTTGCAAATGAAGCAACTGACAAAGGATTAATTTCCAAAATTTACAAGCAGTTTGTGAAGCTCAATAACAAAAAAACAAACAACCCAATCCAAAAATGGGCAGAAGACCTAAATAGACATTTCTCCAAAGAAGATATACAGACTGCCAACAAACACATGAAAGAATGCTCAACATCATTAATCATTAGAGAAATGCAAATCAAAACTACAATGAGATATCATCTCACGCCAGTCAGAATGGCCATCATCAAAAAATCTAGAAACAATAAATGCTGGAGAAGGTGTGGAGAAAAGGGAACACTCTTGCACTGCTGGTGGGAATGTGATTGGTACAGACACTATGGAGAACAGTATGGAGGTTCCTTAAAAAACTAAAAATAGAACTACCATATGACCCAGCAATCCCACTACTGGGCATATACCCTGAGAAAACCACAATTCAAAAAGAGTCACGTACCAAAATGTTCACTGCAGCTCTCTTTACAATAGCCCGGAGATGGAAACAACCTAAGTGCCCATCATCAGATGAATGGATAAAGAAGATGTGGCACATATATACAATGCAGTATTACTAAGCCATAAAAAGAAACGAAATTGAGCTATTTGTAATGAGGTGGATAGACCTAGAGTCTGTCATACAGAGTGAAGTAAGTCAGAAAGAGAAAGACAAATACCATATGCTAACATATATATATGCAATTTAAGAAAAAGAAATGTCATGAAGAACCTAGGAGTAAGACAGGAATGAAGACACAGACCTACTAGAGAACAGACTTGAGGATATGGGGAGGGGGAAGGGTGAGCTGTGACAAAGCGAGAGAGAGGCATGGACATATATACACTACCAAACGTAAGGTAGACAGCTAGTGGGAAGCAGCCGCATAGCACAGGGAGATCAGCTCAGTACTTTGTGACTGCCCGGAGGGGTGGGATAGGGAAGGTGGGAGGGAGGGAGACGCAAGAGGGAAGAGATATGGAAACATATGTATATGTATAACTGATTCACTTTGTTATAAAGCAGAAACTAACACACCATTGTAAAGCAATTATACCCCAATAAAGATGTTAAAAAAAGAAACCCAAATAAAAAGGACACCAAAGCAAACGTTAGCCTTTGCTAAACAAACAGTAAACACAGCCTAACCCCTAGCAGATAAACATAAAACCTCACACTAAAGACCTTTCTCTCAGTACATTTTACCCATTTGGTTAATTTTATGTGTCAACTTGGTTAAACCACTCTCCCCATGATAACCAGTTGTTTTTTGTTTTTTGGGTTTTTTTGCAATACACAGGCCTCTCACTGTCGTGGCCTCTCCCGTTGCGGAGCATAGGCTCCGGACGCGCAGGCTCAGCGGCCATGGCTCACGGGCCTAGCCGCTCCATGACATGTGGGATCTTCCTGGACCAGGGCACGAACCTGTGTCCCCTGCATCGGCAGGCGGACTCTCAACCACTGCACCACCAGGGAAGCCCAAATAACCAGTTTTTAATCAAACACCAATCTAGATGTTGCTGTGAAAGTGTTTTGTAGATGTGATTAACATTTAAATCAGTAGACTTTGAGTAAAGCAGGTAACGCCTCCATAATGTGAATGGGTCTCATACAACCAATTTAAGACCTTAAAAAAAAGAACTAATCCTCTGAGGGGGAAGGAATTTGCCTCCAGAATGCTTTTGGGTTCAGCTGCAATATCAACTCTTCCCTGGGTCTCCAGTTTGTTATGCAGAATTTAGATTTGCCAGCCCACAACTATCAATACATGAAACAATGCCTTAAAATCAACTTCTCAGTCTCTCTCTGTCTCTCTCTCATATCTTTATTTATCTATCTATCTAAACACACACACACACACACACACACACACACACACACACACAATTAGTTCTGTTTCTCTGGAGAATCCTATTACAGACTTTGTTCCTGTTTAGGACTTCGGTCTTAAAATTGCAAGGACTTGGATTCTGCCAAGGACCTGAATAAGCTTAGAAGGAGATTCTTCCCAAATTAAGCCTCCAGATGAAAACATAACCCAATCGAAAACTCAATTACAATCGAGATAATGAACAGAGGACCCACCTAAACTATGCCCAGACTCCTGACCCACAGCAATTTAATAAATGTGTACATTCTTTTAAGGCTTTAATTTGTTATACAGCAGGAGAAAAACCAATGTACCACAAGATATTTTCCTGAAGAATTTATAATAGAAAATAATAGAGAAAATGGTTATGAAACATAAACACTGGAAATCTTGACAATATAAAAAAAATACAACCAACAATGCTAAGAACAGGAAATTACGTCCTCCAATTACTCTCTTTAAGTTCACTTCAAAATGGAGGAGAAAGGATGAATAAGTAAAAATTTGCTAATTTTCTCATTTTCTTTTTACAGTATGCGTTGAGAGATACTATCCATATTTTTAAGAATATGTTAGCATCAAGATGTATAGTGTTCAAAGACAAGTATCACATGATATCACTTATATGTGGAATCCAAAAGAATGACACAAATGAACTTATTTGCAACACAGAAACAGACTCACAGACATAGAAAGCAAACATTGTTACCAAAGGGAAAAGGGAGGGCTGGATAAATTAGGAGTTTGGGATTAACAGCTACACACCACTATATATAAAGAAGATAAACAACAAAGACCTGCTGTATAGCACAGGGAACTATATTCAATATCTTGTAATAACCTATAGTGGAAAATAATCTGAAAAAGAATATATATACATATATGTATACACACATATATATAACTGAATCACTTTGCTATATACCTTAAGCTAACATAAGATTGTAAATCAACTATACTTCAATTTTAAAAAGTATAGTGTTAAATATTATATATAAAATAATAAATTTAATCACAAGAAGAACTGATACAGACCCTAAACCTTCCAAATTATCAACGTAAGAGTGCATGCACATATACACACACACACAAATGAAGAGAAGACAGATATGTGGCAAATTTTAAAAAGACAAAGAAAATACTAAAGCAGAAAGCATAAGGTCAATCAGAGAACATAGATCAAATAAGTATATCAGATCTTACGCAGATGGAATAAACTTATCTTTAAAAAGGTAAAGACGTAAATGTTGAGTCAAGACACAAAGTTCAACCAAATAGTATGTACAAGAGATTCATCTAAATATGCAATGTTAAAGGATGAACAAATATATAACAAATTTAACTGAAAGAATGCTGGAGGAAAGAGAATAGTTTAAGAAGAAAATTAAGATATAATCTGAATGACTAAAGATGAAAAAATTAGAAAAAATGTATTAAATCTTGTTATCTTCTTGATCTCATGGTCTCCACCTTCAACTAGAATTCTGTTAACTAAATTAAGTCTCCTTGTATTGTGTATTTTAATTTCCTTCTCCACTACTTTCAAATATTTTGCCTAACATTTTTTAAATGCAAAAATTTCTTTCTCTGCACTGTTAAATTTCCTCATTTGTTTCCACTACTTTCTAAGAATTCAGTGATCTCTTAAAATGTCATATACCATTCCACTTGTGTTGCTTTCTAAAATCACTAAAAACTTCGTGATTGTTGAATTTAATATTTTTTCACAAACCCCATGAATTTTGTAACATTTTACATTAACCACCTTTTGTTTCTTGAAACTGTCCTCTCTCAATTCACGACATATGATATTATACTTCTCTCTTTCTACTTCTCTGAACAGTCTTTTTATCTCTTTAACCGAAACTTGTTCTTCCTCTCACCCATTAATAATATCAGCAAATATCTAGTTCTTAGAATTCCGTTTAAAGTCTTCCCTCTAACTATAACATTATATATCTATATATCAAGGAGAAAACTCCTTCCCAAGGATTGGATCCATGCTTTCAATGGTTTGCTTAAAAATCTCTAAATGGAATTCCCACCAATAACTAAAACACAAATTGTCTAAAAGAAGCTCAGAAGTCATCCTCACAGTAAGTTGTACCTCTTTATAATAACCCTCTTTCTGACAACAACACCACTGCTCTCCTGGATACTCCAGGCTGAAAACCTAAGAGTCACTTTCAAATTACTGTCGGTTCCTTATGGTTCTAATTTATATATCTTTAATTCTTGCAAAACTAATAGTTCAGGTTCATGTTATTACTCTTATACTATGAAATAATCTTCTTACAGATCATTCTACTTTCTGCTTTTCTTTTTCTAATTGTATACTGGATTATCAGTTTTATTTTCAGAGATTACAGATTAATTAACTTAAGTGAATGAAAAGCTTAGATAGATTCCTTTGGCCTGTAAGTCCAACTACTTCATTCGAGCAATAAAGGCCTTTCCTTAATACAGGTCCAATATAATATTCATCTTAGCCTACACTGCTACATATTATCTATGAAACAAACTATAAATTTCAGTATCACCCAAACATACTCTACACTCCCACCTTCAAGAATTTTGCCTGATGTTCACCATGGACAAATCCTCCTATAATCTCTACCTATTAAAACCATTTGAATACCTTAAGACCTCTCCACAGAATTTAATCTCTCCTTCCTTTGAATCTTTATAGCACTCTGCTTGTGATTCTCTCATGGCACTTAAAATACATTGGTTTTATTCAATTTAAGTCACACATTTAAAAATATTCAAAGAGCATCTATTATAAATCAGGCAATATGGTAAATATTAGATGTTGGGTATAAAAGGGTCCCCACCCTCACAGAACCTTAATCTAATGTAGCAGAATATGGTTACTTGCACCTCACTTTTATCCCCACCCTACTGCTCATAGAGACTTAGAAATCATTAAAGGCAAGAAATTTAACTCTGAATTTTCCACAGTACCATCACAAGATAATGTCTACATTTAATACAGCAATTTGTTGAATTAAACTGAAAATATACCCTGTAGAAAGTGACAACCATTATTGTACAAAAGTATACATGGTTTAGGCTAAGAAATTAAAGGCCCTAGAAAACAAATTAGGTGCCTAAAAAACAAATAATTTCTCTCATGGGCATTTAATATTTTATGAGCTAAACGATTCTACTCAAAAAGTAAATAGTGAAATAATATCTACCCAAGGAAAAGGAAGTAGAAAAAGAATTTAGCAAAGACAAAAGAAAAATATATTGTCATTTAAGAAAGTCAACATTTTTTATAATGTTATGCTATTACTATCTAGACCTGGTAAACTAAGCATTCCCTAAAGCATTGCAAACTTAATGCCAAAGGATATCAAAAAGAGTGCCAAAATCCATTCTCCTCCACAGAACAGACCTGTGACTAAGGAAGACATTGCTCAGCCTGGATCTACATTTTCCCAAATCCCCTGAATCTTGCGGTGGCCATGACTGGCTTTTCTCAATGAAATGCTGGTACAAATGATGTCTGCCACTTCCAAGTCTTAACATTGTATTTATTAGGCAGCTTAGACTAGCCTAATTAATATACGAGGCATATGGCAATAATTATCTATATTAAAATTCATTTGGATATTGTTTTATATTCGAGTGGCAAATACAACTGTTTTTTCCCAAAATAAACTAAAAAGTTATTTTTAAAATTTTATCACTATAGCACCAATTATGACATTTTCATAAGGAAAATACAATGCTGGAAAAGGTATAAATTTCAAATTTATATGTCATATAGGAATCTATATTCAATTTTAGAACAAGTTTATATGGATGTAGAGAATGAACAAATTATTTAATCTTTTACCTACATTAACTTCCATTTTTAGTCCTTTAATAAAACAACTTAATAACAATAACCAACCTTAGATGAAAGTTCTCATGATTGTTTAATTGGCTAGGAAGGAAAATAGAGTAAGAAGTCGGAAGAGCATAGGTGCCAGAAAGAACCTTCATTTAATCTAGAAAATACAGATAATTTAGCCTATAAAGAGCTACTGGGTATAAAATGAATTTAAATATTATATCATGATATAGGCCATTCTTAAATTTCTTTCACCTTTATTTTTAAGATGTTAATACCTTGAAGATTATTCCTGGAAGCAATGACAACATGAATTTTTGTAGTGATAATATACTGAGTATATAATTACATATTATTTAAAATATATAGTTATATATAATTGTATAATTACAATTATAGAATTGCATAATTTGAAAATGCAAGTTTTCAAAAGATCAAATAGAATCATCCCAGTTGTTAAGTCTTTTCTACAAATTAAACCGTTTTAAAATTTCTAAGTTTCAGAAGTGAATGATAATTGCTAAAAAAAAAAAAAGCAGATTTCAACAAAAAGTGATTGACAGTTACTACTATAAAATTACAATATCATCTTAAGAGTTTTATTGTATATATAACATAGTCTATTAATTCAGAAAACAAAGAAAAACTGACTAAAGTACTATAGTAACCTGACTATAGTAATAGCTTGACATAAAGACCCTGATATTCTTTATGAACATTATTGCAAAAAAATTTTTTAATATTTTTAAAGACCTACTACCTGGAACAAATATTATAAATTTAGTATTTTCTGTTGTAACACCAACCTGTTCCAATTCTTCTATTTTAGCATCCTTGACTTGCAGAATTTCTAAAACTTTTCTGTCTTTTGCTTCAGATTTCTGTTTTTCTCTAGAAACAAAAAATATATATATTAAAATTTTATTAGTCATAATTGGTAGCCAATTCTTTAAATTTTCACATCCTGATAATGAGTATCACATTAAAATATAGAAAATTAAATTATCAGAAGTTGACAGCCCTTTCAGAATTCATCAGAAACCATATGGCAAGTGACAACAACTTACAACTGCTGACAACTAAGACAACTTCATACTAAAAAAAAGTTTAGTTTCTATATTTAGATGTATTACAAAACATATTAAAACACATTTAATCTTGATTATAACAGCCACTATATCATAAATTTAAAATAATTACTGAATATGTCAATATGCTCTTGTTAATGTAAACGCTTTATATATGCAATTATGTTAAGAATAAAATAGTTATCATTTTTTAAGTAAAAGCCTCAAAAGAGAGAAAACTAAAGACTTACTAATAACCAACATTAAATAAATGGGGGGGGACTTCCCTGGCGGTCCAGTGGTTAAGACTCTGCACTTCCAATGCAGTGCACACAGGTTCAATCCCTGGTCGGGTAACTAACATCCCACATGCCGTGGGGTGTGGCCAATAAATAAATAAATAAATGGGGGAGAACTGTATTGGGTGTTCAGTTATATATATTTTTAAACTTTAAAAATAGGTAAAATAAATGAAATCTGTACCTAAATCACTCATGAATCACGAAGTATACAGGTAGGAAGAAAGAAAGAACCCTTATTTAAGAAAGAGTGAGATGAAGCAAAGGAGTTTAGAAGGCACAGGGGATATTAGAATTAAGAGACACCAATCATAAAAGCATACCACTGCTGGTGACCAAGATGGCAGAGTAGGAAGACCCTGAACTCACCTCCCTCCCTGGACAACATGAAAATTACAACTACTTATGAAGCAACTATTTATGAGAGTAAACTGAAGACTAGCAGAAAAGATACTCCACAAATAAAGACATGAAGAAACCACAATAAGATGGTTAGGAAGGGTGGAGACACAATATAGTCAGGATCCACACTCCAGGATTGGTGGCCCCCAACTGGGAGGATAATCACAATTTTAGAGGTCTTCTCCAAAGAGCAAGGGATCTGAGTGTCATGTCAAGCTCTCCAGCCCAGATATCCTACACCAAGATGATGATACCACAGAACATCTGGCTTTGAAAACCAGTGGGGCTCATGTTCAGGAGAGCTGGAAGCTACAGGAAACAGAGATTCCACCTTTAAAAAGCATGCACAAAATCTCACATAATCCAAGTTCCAGTGCAGAGGCAGCGGTATGAAAAGAGTCTGGATCAGATCCACTTGCTGGTCTTGGAGAGCCTCCTGGAGAGGCAAGAGGCAACTGAGACCCCCTGGGGGACAGAGATGCTGGTGGCAGCCATTTTGGGGGACTTGTTCTACTGCAATAACACCAGCACTGGCAAGTACCATTTTGGAATCCTCCCTCTACCCTACTAGCACCAGGGGACTTGGCACCCACCTGTGGGCTAGCACCAGCTGTAAATCACCCCAGGCTGCACAGACAGCTATGCAAGGACCCAGCCCCAGGCTCCCCTGGGCATACAGCCAATGACACAGAAAACCTACCTTTTTCTCCAGCAGGCCTACAGCCACTGCATGAGGCACAGCCTCACAGCCAGTTGGGCCAGGGGCCAGCTCTGCCTAACAATATATCCACAGTAGTTGGCCCCACCACAACAGAAGGGTACATGCTGCCAACATAAGGAGAACCCCTAGAGCACAAAGCTCTGGTGATGAGAGGGGAGTGTGCTACTGGACCCCATGGAGTGTCTCCTACATAAGGCTACTTGTCCAAATTGGGAAATGTAACTGACTGACCTAACATACAGAAATAAACATAGAGAATAGGGCAAAATGAGGAAACAGAGAAATATATTCCAAACAAATAAATAACACAAAACCTCAGAAAAAAAAGAACTAAACAAAGTGGAGATAAACAATCTACCTGAAAAAGAGTTCAGTAATGATCAAAAAGAGGTTCAATGAACTAGGGAGAAAACTGGATGAACACAGTGGAAATTCCAACAGGAGTTTAAAAATATAAAGAAAAACCAAACAAGAGCTGAAAAATACAATAACTGAAATAAAAGATACAGTAGAAGAAATCAACAGTAGATCAGATGATACAGAGGAAAGGATCAGCACCTGGAAGACAGAGTAGTAGAACTCTCCCAAGCAGAAAAGAAAAAAAGAATTTTTTAAAAGGAAAATAGTTTAAGAGACCTTTAGAACAACATCAAGCATACTGACATTTGCATATAGGGGTGGCAGAGGAGAAGAGAGAGACAAAGTAGCAGGGAACTTATTTGAAGAAATAATACCAGAAAAATTCCTTAACCTGGGGAATGAAACAGACATCCAAGGCCAGGAAACAGAGACTCCCCAAAAAGATGAACCCAAAGAGGTCTACACCAAGACACATCATAATTAAAATGGCAAAAATTAAAATAAAAGACTCTTACAAGCAGCAAGAGAAAAGCAACCTGTTAAGTACATGGGAACTAACATAGGCTATCAGCTGACTTTTCAGCAGAAACTCTGCAGGCCAGAAGAGAGTTATACAATATATTCAAAGTGATGAAAGGAAAAAGTCTACAACCAAGAATACTCTACCTGGCAAGGCTATCATTCAGATTTGAAGGAAAGATAGAGTTTTACAGACAAGCAAAAGCTAAAAGAGTTCAGCACCACTAAAATGGCTTTTCAAGAAAAGTTAAAGGAACTTCCATAAGCAGAAAAAAAGGCCACAACTAGAAATATGAAAATTATGAAAGAAAAATCTCACTGGTGAAGATAAATATACAGTAAAGGTAGTACATCAGTCACTGATAAAGCTAGTAGGAAGGTTAAAAGACATAAATAGTAAAATCATCTATATCCATACTAAGTAATTATTATAATATGTAAAGGATACAAAAAGAAGTAAAACATGACATCAAAAACATTAAATGTGGGGATGGGTGGAGTAAAAATGTAGGGTTGTTAGACTGTATTGAACTTAAAGAGATCACCAACTTCAATTAATCACATATATATAGGTTGTTATATATGAACCTCATGGTAAACACAAATCAAAAACATATACCAAATATACAAACAAAAAAGGGAAAGGAACCCAAACATAACATTAAAGATTGTCATCAAATCATAAGGGAAGAGAGCAAACAAAAGAACAAGAAGAGAATGAACAAAAAAGACCTACAAAAACAATCCCCAAACAAGTAACAAAATGGCAATAAATACATAGCTATTAAATAATTACTTTAAATGTAAATGGACTAAATGCTCCAATCAAAAGACAAATAGTGGCTGAATGGACACAAAATAAGTTCTATATCTATGCTGCCTACAAGACTCACTTCAGATGTAGATACAGACTAAAAGTGAGGGGATGGAGAAAGGAATTCCATTCAAATGAAAACAGAAACAAAGCTGGGGTAGCAATACTTATATCAGACAAAATAGACTTTAAAGACTGCAACAAGAGACAAGGAAGGAAATTACATAATGATCAAGGGATCAACCCAACAAGAAGATATAATAATTGTAAATATACATGCACAAAGCATAACAGCACCTAAATACATAAAGAAAATATTAAGAAACATAAAGGGAGAAACTGACAGTAACACAATAACAGTAAGGGATTTTAACACAGCACTAATATCAATGGACAGATCATATAGACAGAAATCAATAAAGAAACACTGGCCTTAAATGACACGTTAGACCAGATGTAATTAATCAATATATATAGAACATTCCATCCAAAACTGACTCATTAAGAAAAAAAGAGAAATGGCCCAAATAAATAAAATCAGAAATGGGAAAGGAGAAGTTAAGACCAGCACCATAAAAATACAAAGGATCATAAAGGTTACTGTGGACAATTATATGCCAATAAAATGGACAACCTAAAAGAAGGAGACAAATTCCCAGAAATATACAGACTCCTAAGACAATCAAGAAGAAACAGAAAACATAAACAGACCAATTAACAGTAATGGAATTCAATCAGTAATCAAAAGACTCCCCACAAACAAAAGTCGAGGCCCAGGCAGCTTTACAGGTGGATTCTACCAAATATTTAAAGCAGAGTTAACACATAGGCTTTTCAAACTATTCCAAAAAACTGCAGAGGGAGGAATGCTTCCAAACTCATTCCACAAGGCCAGGATCACCCTGATACCAAAACCAGACAAAGACAAAAAAAGAAAATTAGAGGATTTTTTGTTGAAAATCCTCAACAAAATATTAGCAAACCAAATTCAACAATACATTAAAAGGATCACACACCATGATCAAGTGGGATTTATCCCAGGGATGCAAGGATGGTTCAATACCCAAAAATCGATGTGATACACCACCTTAACAAACTGAAGAATAAAAATCATATGATCATCTCAGTAGATGCAGAAAAAGCTTTTGACAAAATTCAACACCTATTTACAATAAAAACTCTCCAGAATGTGGAAATAGAGGAAACTTACCTCAACATATTAAAGGCCATATATGACAAACCCACAGCCAACATAATACTCAAAGGTAAAGAGTTGAAAGCATTTCCTCTAAGACCAGAAACAAGACAAGGATGCCTACTCTCAGCACTTCATTCAAAATAGTATTAGAAGTCTTAGCCACAGCAATCAGACTAGAAAAATAAATAAAACAAATCCAAATTGGAAAGGAAAAAGTAAAACCGCCACTGTTTGCAGATGGCATAATACTATAGAAAATCCTAAAGAAGTTACAAAAAAAACTTAGAACTAATAAATGAATTCAATAAAGTTACAGGATACAAAATCAACATACAGAAATCAGTTGTATTTCTATACACTAACAAGTAACTATCAGAAAGGGAAATTAAGAAAAAATCCCATTTACAATTGCATCAAAAAGAATAAAATACCTAGGAATAAATCTAACCAAAGGTAGAAAACTCATACTAGGAAAACTATAAAGACACTGATGAAAGAAATTTAAGGTGACCCAAATAGATGAAAAGATATACCACCATGTTCTTGGACTGGAAGAATCAATGTTGTTAAAATGACCATACTACCCAAGGCAATCTACAATGTAATACCTATCAAAATACCAATGGCACTTTTCACAAAACTAGAACAAATAATTCTACAATTTGTATGGAAACACAAAACAACCCTGAATAGCCATAGCAATCTAGAGAAAGAAGAACAAAGCTGAAGGTATCACACTCTCTGATTTCAAACCATAATACAAAGCTAGAGTAATCAAAACAGTATGGTACTGGCACAAAAACAGACACATAGACCAATGGAACAGAATAGAACCCAAAAGTAAACCCACGTTTATGTGGTCAATTAATCTATAACAAATGAGGAAAGAATATGCAATGGGGAAAAGTCAACCTCTTCAATAAATGGTATTGGAAAAACTGGACAGCTACATGCAAAAAAAAAAGGAAAAAAAATCTAACTGGACCACTTTATCACACCGTAAAAAAAAATCTCAAAATGGATTAAAGACTTAAATAAAAGACCTGAAACCATAAAACTGCTAGAAGAAAACCTAGGCACTATGTTCTCTGACATCAGTCACAGCATATTTTTTTGGATCTGCCTCCTCAGGCAAGGCAAACAAAAGCAAAATTAAAAAATGGGACTACATCAAACTCAAACACTTTTGCACAATGAAGGAAACAATCAACAAAACAAAAAGGAAGCATACTAAATAGAAGAAGATATTTACAAACAGTATATCTGATGATAAGGGGTTAATATCCAAAATATACAAAGAATTCATACAACTGAACACCAGAAAGAAAAAAACAAAAACAAAAAATGATAAAAAATAGGCAGATGACCTGAATAGACATTTTTCTAAGAAGACATGTAGGTGACTAACAGACACATGAAAAGATGCTCAACATTGCTAATCATAAGGTAAATGCAAATTAAAACCACAATGACGTACCACCTCACACCTGTCAGAATGGCAATCATCAAAAAGACAACAAATAGCAAGTATTGGTGAGGATGTGCACTGCTGGTGGGGATGTAAACTGGTGCAGCCACTATGAAAAACAGGATGGAGGTTCCTCAAAAAATTAAAAAAGTTTAAAATAGAACTGCCATAATGATCCAGCAATTTCACTTCTGGGTATTTACCCAAAGAAAACAAAAACACTAGTTCAAAAAGGTATAAGCATACTAATGATCATTGTAGCATTATTTACAATAGCCAAGGTATGGAAGCAACCTAAGTGCCCATCAGTAGATGAATGGATAAAGATGTGGTATATATACACAATGGCATATTTCTTAGGTATAATAATATGAAACCTTGCCATTTGCAACAACATGAATGGATCTAGGTGGAATTATGCTAAATGAAATAAGTCAGACAGAGAAAGACAAATACCATATGAATTCACTTATATGTAACATCTGAAAAAAAGAAGGAAAAAAAAAACACAAACAGAACAAGACAGAAGAAGACTCACAGATACAGAGAATAAATGGGTAGTTGCCAGAGAAGGAGGGGAGGCAAATAGGTGAATTGGATTAAGAGGTACAAACCTCCAGTTATAAAATAAATAAACCACAGGGATGCAACATACAGGATAAAGAATAGGATAAATAAGAGTGTAATAATTTTGCATGGGGACAGTTGATTACTAGACTTATCATGATCATCCCATAATGTATATAAATGTTAAATCACGATGTAGTCCACCTGAAACTAATATAATATTATCTGTCAAGTATATTTCAATTAAAAAAACAAAAGAAGCACACCACTAAAGGAGATAGATGCAGATGGCATAATAATACATTAAAATTTTTAAAATTAGACTTCCAATAAGTTAGCATAGTAAGTTCACATTTTGAGGCTCTTCTATATTCTCTAAATTACAGTATTAATAGAAAAACATAAAGCACAAAAAATTAAGTAGACACAGTCACATCTGAGGATCACAAACTAAACAGAAGTACAATGCTATGAATGGGGATGAAGATGTTGTCTGCTGTCCAGATCCAGATGCAGGCTAATGTGGAAAGGAGGCTAGCTCCTAGAGACAACAGGGAATAAACATGTCCTGCTCAATAAGTAGAAGCATAGCCAGGCCCATTGTTTTAAACCAGAGACTGGAGTGGAATTCCCATCACCTGAAAGAAGGCTGAAAAAACTTCTGCCCATCCTTGCCTGGAATTAAGGCTTACATGAAAGTCTATAAAGGCAAAAGTTTATAGATACAGCATCCAATCACAGGCTGAGCCAAAGCACCCCACAGCTCATATACTAAGTATAGTAAATCCTCTGTTGTACTGTTGGCTAAGAGCCCCAAACTACCAATATAAAACCTATTTCAGGATGGGGGGTTGCAGTGAGGGTGACAATTTAGTGACAATAACAAAATTTCTAGAGAAAAAAGCATTAGAAAAGGAGGAGTGGTGGGGAAAGAGGAGGATGCGAACCATAACAGCAACCCTCTCACACAAGATGTGACCACAGACAAAAAATCCAAAACACATTAAGAAAAAACATGCTCTACACACAAACACAAAACATGCACACACTAATGCAATAATGTGAAGCAATCATTCTAGACAAAATGAAAACATTAGAACACTCTGAAAAAGATTTTTAAATAAGTATCTTTAAAGACATAAAATAATGACTAGAATTATAAACAAAAACATGAAATAAAACAAAAACAAGTAGATCTAAACAATCTGTTAGAAACCTTGAAAATACGGGACTTCCCTGGTGGCGCAGTGGTTAAGAATCTGCCTGCCAATGCAGGGGACACAGATTCGAGTCCTGGTCCAGGAAGATCCCACATGCCGCAGAGCAACTAAGCTTGTGCACCACAACTACTGCGCCTGTGCTCTAGAGCCCGCAAGCCACAACTACTGAGTCTGTGTGCCACAACTACTGAGCCTGCGTGCCACAATTACTGAAGTGCACATGCCTAGAGCCTGTACTCCGCAACGAGAAGCCACCGCAATGAGAAGCCAGTGTACCACAATGAAGAGTAGCCCCAGCTCGCCACAACTAGAGAAAGCCCTCAACAACGAAGACCCAATGCAGCCAAAAATAAAATGAATAATTTTTTTTAAAATAGAACTTCATTCAAAAAAAAAAACTTTGAGGGCTTCCCTGGTGGCGCAGTGGTTGAGAGTCCGCCTGCCGATGCAGGGGACACGGGTTCGTGCCCCGGTCCGGGAAGATCCCACATGCCGCGGAGCAGCTAGGCCCGTAAGCCAGGGCCGCTGAGCCTGTGCATCCGGAGCCTGTGCTCCGCAACGGGAGAGGCCACAACAGTGAGAGGCCACAACAGTGAGAGGCCCGCATACCACCAAAAAAAAAAAAAACTTTGAAAAAAAAAAAACTTTGAAAATAAAAATTATGATCAACGAATCAAAACACAATTAAATGGGTTAAGCTCAAAATAGACGCAAGAAGAGAATTAGTAAACAGGAGGATAGTAATGATGGATTTATCCAGAATACTGCATAGAAAAACAATGAGATGAAAAATATGAAGCCACCGTTAAGACATGTAGGTTTTAACTGGGATACCCCAACATATGCCTAAAGAGTTTTAGAAGTAGATAATAGTGGGATGAAAGATAAAGCAATATTTTTAGGAGATAATTGCTGAGAATGTTACAGAAATAGAGTTCTCAGACTAAAAGAGTACTTAGCAAAATAAATACCAACCCCCAAATCCGTATCTACATTCCATCAGAATTTACTAAGCACTCATTATATGACAGGCACTCTCTTAGGGACCAGGGATACTGAAGTGAACAAAATAAACCAAGTGGTTGCCTTCATGGAATTAACATTCTAGTTTATGGATATTGAAAATAAATGATAAGTAAGTGAACACATAATATGTTAATTAGCTATAAGTATAATAAGGACAATGAACTAGGGTAACAGAGAAAGAGATGCTTAGCTTTAGCGAACTGGGGAGTAAAAGGAAGGTTGCATGTTGCTACTGAATAATTAACAAATAACTGTCCTTAAAGGTGGTATTTGGGTAGAGACTTAAAGGAAGGAAGTGAGAGACACGGAGCTCTCACAGAAGAGTTTTCCAAGCCACGGGACCTGTAACAAGTGCAAAGCACTGAGGCAAGAGCATAACTCAAAGAACAGCAAACCTAAACTGACTCTAGTCCCTCATGCAAGCGCATGCCCTAGAGATAGCAGCTTGCAGAGTCACAAGTAAATTTAAGTACCTGATATGACTTCCCCAATAGCCCTTGATTAGTAGTCTCCCCTGCCTTCCAACGCCTTTTCCTTATGTGCCCCTTAGATAAGACACCCTGTGGGGCTTACCTGAAAGTACTCCACCCATAAACTTTAATAAAGGCATGTACCCCAGGTCTGTCCTTCTCTGTCTGCACTCTGCCTTGATCTCCCCGTGTTGTCCCTTGAAGCATGCCAAGTACTTCCTTCAGGACCTCTGAGTAATAAATTTTTCTATTTCAATTTCTCTTCTGGTCTGTTATTGAACCATGGCTCACCATCCACAACCCTGTGCTCTACTTAACAAGTATTAATTTAACAAATTTATAACAGCTACCAGCTGAGAGTGAGAATGAGAAACAAAGTTTTAGAAGTTGGGAATTCCCTGGTGGTCCTATGGTTAGGACTCGGCAGTCTCACTGCTGAGGCCGTGAGTTCAATCCCTAGTTGGGGAACTAAAATCCCATAAGCCATATGGTGTGGTGAAAAACATTTTTTTTTAAAGATTAAAAAAGAAGTTGACAAGTGAGTAAGCATAAAATAGTCTTCTAGGATACTGGGATGGTAATGAGCCAGAAAACCAAAAAAAAAAAAAAAAAAAACAGGACGACTACCAGGCAGTATTAAGCACTGAGGTTAATGGTCATAAATTTACATAAGACCAGTCATCATGGTTCAAAGTTTTTCTCTAGCCATGGTCAGCCCTCTGGATGTAGGCACACAGTAGATGGAGAGTTGGAATAAACAACGTTTGAAATTCCACAAACATGTTATGACTACTAATTTTACTGTTTGCACTTTATCCTGCTTTATTATTTTATTTCCTCTTTACCAAGCATTATCAGTACATTTAATGCATGATCACAATCCACTGTCTTCAACCAGGCTTTCTTTTTATTTGTTTCTTTTATTAACAGTGAAACTAAACATACTTTCAGAAATTAAAATACCTTTTCCCCCCTAATTTGCCATTGCCTGTCAATGTATCTACTATTTTATATCTTACTATTTTTACTGATCTACAAAACTATTTTATATATTAAAAATACATATTTTTATCACTTGTTACTAACATACAATTTCAAAAGATCACTTGAAGTTTTAACTTACCATTATAAAATCATAACTATTGAAAAAGAATACTACATCCATTTAAGGTACAGTTGACCCATGAACAAGGCAAGTTTGAACTGCATATCTACTTATATGCGGATGTTTGTCAATAGTAACCACTACAGTACTATAGGGTCCATGGTTGGTTGAATCTGTGGATGCAGAGATACCAAGAATATGGAGGCCAACTATAAATTATACAGGGATTAACCCCTGGTTGCTCAAGGGTCAACTGTATATGGATCAGGAGAAAAATAACTTCAAATCCCAAAGGGCAGGGCATGATTGGGTTTAGCCAAGGACAAAGACCCAGGTTGAGACAGCCAAGATATTAATTCCAGTCAGAAACTTCCTCTGTAAATTCCTTCCTGAATATACATGAATCTATTTTTAAATTCCCAGGAATTAGTTTAATTTACGAGGATAAAGTCTTTCTAATCCACTCTTTTGTAACAAGCCTAAAAAATACCAACTCTTGTCAAAATAAATTCTGGTGGTCCTTTTAAATGAGATAAGGATAAAATTAGACTATAGGCCACAAACCCCAAACAAAAGCATTATTACAGCTTCCAAATTAGCTTGGTACCAGAGCAATTATCTCCTACGACGCAAGTATGTACACACCTCATACTCTAATCCAGTGCTACTCAGTGTGGGTCACGAAAGAAATAGCATCAGCATCACCTAGGAACTTGTTAGAAATGCACCATCTTCCTCCCACTCTGAAGGCAGAAACTCCAAGGGTACAGCCCAGCAATCTGTGCTTAACAATAAGGTGCTATGGACTGAAAGTTTCATACCCATATGTTGAAGCCTTAATCCCCAATGTGAGGGTATCTGGAGGTAGGGCCTTTGGAAGGTCATGAGGGTAAGGCCCTCATGAATAGGATTAGTGACAGAGAGATTAGAGAGAAAGATGATCTCTCTCTCCAACATGTGAGGATGCTTCAAGAAGGCAGCTGTCTACAAGAGAGCTCTCACAAGGAATGGAGTTGGCAGGCAACTGGATATAGGACTTCCTAGCCTCCAGAACTATGAGAAATAAATGTTTGTTGTTTAAGCCACCCAGTCTATAGTATTCTGTTATAGCAGCCCGAACTAAGACACAAAGTCTCAAAAAATTCTGATACATACTGAAGTCTGAGAGTCACTGAAATAACAATAACTGACACATTTCTCAATAGATTAAGGTAAATAATATAATACTGAAAGTATAGGTCATAAATGAAATATGAATCTTCATAGAAAATATAAACTTCAAAAACACACCTCAATGATATATTTTATAACAAAAAATTCCAAAATTCACTACTATGTTATAGTTTTGAAGTTGAAAAAAAATCACAATTCAAACTCTATATAGAGATTTGTTCAGCAGCTCCTCCTGGTGGTATGGAATATCTAATATTTTCTTAACAGAAAAATGCCCCCAAGAGAAAACAATGCTACAATATGAATACACTATTTTTTACTTGGAATAACACAATGAAAAAAATTGCTTTGAGTTTAAAAGTCACCAACCTATCTGGTCAATTCAATTAATGTATAGTCTATGTATTTACAAGACATTAAAAAAAGGTTCCTAAAAATAAAGACACTGTCAAGAAGTTGATGATGATCAATGACTGAGAAAAACTCCTGTTTAGCTAATTAGAACCACTGATGTGCAATAATGATGTGAGCTAAGAATATCTGCAGACTTCTTTAGGATGAAAAATGAAGTGAAGAGAGGCTGTCAAATTTGTACAAGTTTAAAGCTCCAATCACTTTTCCCAAGAGTACCACCCATTTAAGCATTTAACATTGCTGTACTTAGCCACATGAATTACCATGCTAACTTTCTGCCATTTTTCTAGACTCAAAAATCTGAGAAATTATTCTAAATCATTAAGAAACAAAATTTTATTGTGTTATAGACCATGCCATATATTATACAATATGACAGGATCATACTTTCTGGGTTTGAGCCCATTTTTAATGAGATGTCAAAAATGAAATATTAGAGTCTAAAAGAAACATTTAACCATAAATGAGGCAATGATATTGGTCTGAATTAGAAAAAAAAAGAAAATGAAAAAGCAAAACTCACTGACGTTGACTATTCTTAATTAACAGTAATGCACAAAATAAACATTGTACTAACATTTTCTTTCATTTAAGAACAGAATCTATTAAAATGTACATTTTATTCTTATTAACGGCTTTCCATTTAAATACATTCTCAATTTCTACTATGCGTTAGGATTCTAGAACAGTAACACTTACAAAAATGGAAGTTTAGGGAAATGAGAATTATACCATTAAAAATTATTTATTCTTTTATCCACAAACTGTTTTATAACTATTTTCCTATTTTGAGTATGTATAATAAATTACTAGAATGGTATCTATGAATAATGTAATAAGAAAACTCAAAAAAGAGAAAAACCTGAAAACTTAACACAAATATTTTTCAACCATTTATTCCACAGTAAAAACAGCTATAGAAAAATCTCTTAATATTCTGAATGAAAACACATTACTAAGTTAACAGATCCTAATACACATAAAACCTCTGGTATAAAATATTTTAAAGGTTCAAGTATACTTGAAACATCTATTTTGGTCTTAAGATCACAACTTAATTTTTATTACATAATCCAGAATGTCTAACTACTGTATTTTGTTTTTCAATATAAAATATATATTTAAACTACAGGTGAAAGCCAAAACCTGTGCTAGAAGAGTCAGCCTGAGACATGAAAAAGTATTCTTTTTTTCCCTGTTCAATCAGGTAGCTCCAAATTAGAACAAAGAAGAGAATTAGGCTACAACATCTGAATCTGAAAAATTATGGAGTACTGATGAACTCTTTAAACAAAGAAGCGATAACTTAATAGAACATAACAGTTTAGATTTGATACATGACTAAATAATATACCATTGTTTCAGATATCCTTATTCACTTAACATCATTTCTAAGTACACAAAGTTGAAACTCAAAGTCTTTTCTATTTTATAGTTAGAAATTAAATGACTCTATTTAGTTCCTGATTTTCCTGTTCCTTTTTTTTTTAACCGCATGTCCAGTTACTTCTGCATATACTCAACATTTATTATCTAAAAAATCCATAAAAGAATTGGAAAAGATTGTGTATTATATGTCTTTAGTAATTGTGTAAATATTTTTTACCCAGAATTGAGAAGTCTCTTACAGTGTTCAAAAATGTCAGCACTTCAGAACAGACTGTTTTAACATCTGCACATCACCAGGGTTGCCCCCAAGGATTTTTAAATGATGCCTGCCTGTGCTGAATAAAGTGCTAACTTGCACCTTGCATTTCAAACTGTGTCCTGAGCAGCCATCCAGTTGGTACAACACCAGCTGAATTCCCACAGGCCACTGTTCACTCAGGCTTGACTGCAATTATCATGTCAATATTTTGTGCTCCGATATGCAGATATGCACACATGAAAGTTGAATAATACCTCCTTCTCCATGGAATGTTGACTTACGTTCAATGTTCTGGGAATTTTTAATGAAAGCAGACATAAACTTTCATCAAATGAAGACAATCACAATTATTTTCTCTTAAAATAAAAAATTATATTTCTGTGTCACCTTCTGCCATGCACACAAAGGTTAATTTTTTAAAGTAATTATGCTTTACTACAATTTCACAATTCTTTAATTTAAAGGTTTTCGTAAAAGTTAAAAGACTATTTGTCAAGCTTCCTGCATGTATAGTAAGAGTTCAAATGTGTTTCTTCATACTTTATTGCATGTTCTTTCACCTTAAACAGTAGAGTGGCTCCAATTAAACACCTTTCTGTTAGTCCCTTTGACCATCTTGCCAGCCATCCACATCGCTGCCTAGGCATTCGTGGCTGTTGCAACAGGAAAAGTGCTCAGCAAAAATATATTTATGCTCTGTGTGGAGCTGCCTAGCAGCACTGCTGCCAGATGGAAGAACTCTGGCAGCTATACTTCTGTGGTCTCCAACCAGCCATGCTACCACCATGCTCCAAAATGCAACCCTTTTGCAGGCTGTGTTCGCTTAATACACATGGGACAGTGTACAACTATACAGCAGCTGTGCAACCCATGTGTTTAGGAGTGGAATGGAACAGGAGGGAGGCTTTCCCAGTCATGAGAGTATATAATATAACCTTATAACAACAGCCTGCTTATTAAGCACCTAAACTTTAACTATAAACATAAACATGAGATAATCTCTCATCCTCTGTGAGGTTAAATCCTTAATCAATAGTATTTCAAGGATATAACATGCATACCTAAATAAACATGCAATAAATACTAAAAATCATCTTACTTTTTAAATTCCTTTTTATGGTTACCATTTTTCAGGACTGAGTTTTCATTTCAAGAAAGAAAGAAAAAGAGAGAGAGAAAGAATCCTTGAAAATAGAAGAGCAAAAGAAAACAAGTATTGAGAAGCCTATCACATTATAAGTATAGAATGTTAAAAGGAAAGCAAAATGTGTTTTCAAGATTTATACAAAGATAAGGTGTTTGGATGTAAAAACAACTAGGAAAATAAAGCAATTTCTGTATTCGTTTCATGTGAAAATATAAATTAAAAAGTAAAAAGTACTAATTTTGGTAAAATCTAAACATCTTCAATTTGAGATTTAGATACATTTTTGAGTTTGAGTATTCAAATTCAAGTACAATATACACTATTTTAAGAAGTAAAAGATTTAATATTAAAGAATTATTAAACATCAAAAAGGAGTTACTTTTGGAAACCTATTATTTACAAGATGCTAACTGGCTTTTCTCAAGACTCTCCAAAAACAAACATAAAACATATTTACACTATAATATGAGACGATGAATATGATGATTATAATTACTATACATTGATTAACTCAAAACAACTCATTATTCTCATTTCACAAAAAGAAAACTAAAGCAAATAAAAGTAATTATTTTGCCTCAATTCATACAACAAGCAAGTGGTGGAGCCAAGGTTCCAAACCAAATGGCCCTGTCTACATAGCTGTGTTCTTTTTTTTTTTTTCTTTTTTTTTGCGGTACGCGGGCCTCTCACTGTTGTGGCCTCTCCCACTGCGGAGCACAGGCTCCGGACACGCAGGCTCAGCGGCCATGGCTCACGGGCCCAGCCGCTCCGCGGCACGTGGGATCTTCCCGGACCGGGGCACAAACCCGTGTCCCCTGCATCGGCAGGCAGACTCTCAACCACTGCGCCACCAGGGAAGCCCCATAGCTGTGTTCTTAACCAAGAATCATGAAAAATAATTTCTTTACAGATATGAGTTCAATATTAAACAAGTTTCAATGAAAGATGTGTAAATTTTTTTCTAACAGTCTTTACACCTGTTAAATATTGACTCAGATTTTTTTACGCATAAAGATAAAAATATTCACCTTCTAGTTTAGAGTGTCTTCTGGAATGTCAGAATTGCCTGTAAAGCTGTTTTAAAATGCAGATACCCCAATCTCATCATAAACCTTGATAAATCACAATCTCATAGAGGTCATGAGTAAATCACAGCTCAGAAACCTCTTAAAACAAATGCATCTACAACTCAGTAAAGACAATATTGATATAAATGCCTTTTCTCTATCTATTATAACTCCTCAATGATTAAAATTAAATATGACATTCCTTACACATCCCTGATCAAAGTTTTGACCACTTGAGAGAACTTTTTAAGTATCGATGCCAATTTTGAGTACCTACTACAGGACAAGATTTTAACTAGATGCTTTTCCAATCCCTCAACAAACTCTTTTTCAAATCCTTTTAACAGATGTGGAAACTGAGCCCTAAAGAATTTAAGTACGGAAGGCATGGAAATATTTGCAATTTAAACTCTAATCTGTATGACTTCTAAGTCTGTGCTCTCAACCATCTGTTAGGGACTGGAAGTTCGTGTGCCCCCAAACTTCATATGTTGGAATGTAATCCCCAATATGATGGTATCTGGAGGTGTGGAACTGGGAAGTAATTAAGTTATAAGAGTAGAGTCCTCATGAATGGGATTGGTGCCCTCACAGGGCAATGAAGAGACCAGAGCTCTCCTTGCCACATGAGGATATAAGAAGTTGGCACCCTGCAACCCAGAAAAGGACTCTCATCAGAATTTGACCATGTTGGTGCCCTGACCTTGTGCTTCCAGTCTTCAGAAAGTGAGAAATAAATATATGTTGTGTAAGCCACCCAGGTTATGGTATTTTATTAAAACAGCCTGAGCTGAGAGACCATCTTTACCGACTGTCGATTTGAAAATTCCTGATGTTAAAATTTAAACAGATTTCCAGAAGTTCTGATTTTATATATATCTTTAATAGATTCATGGGTGAATCTATTCATGGGTGAATCACTCACAATTCATGGGTGAAAAACAAATCTTTAATCACAGAAAAAGTAATCTTTTAATTTAACAAGCATGACAAAACAAACAAGATGTTGAGACAGAATAAATGCAGGAAAGAGAGCTTGTTTAGTTAATAAAGGAGGTCAGGGAAGATATCTCTAAAATAATTATTACATGTTTTACCACAACCAGATTCCTGAGAAACACTGTTTTTTCTTCCCCTGACCCTCTCTCCCCTCACATAATAAGCAGAATGCTGAGCGCATATTAGGCATTTAGGTAATAAATTAATTTAATAAATTAAATAAAAAGTATTTATAAGCACCATTAGGTACACAAACTATACCACAATCTATATAAATCTAGAACTTATAAACTCATAAAAAATACAGAAATTTCAAGACTAAAGACAATAAAAACATACATATAAATTGAATGCTTTGGTATTTTGTGCTGAGATGAAAGTATATTTTAAAAGGATGAAACAATAGTCTTCATTAAGAAGCAAAGGATACAAGGAAAATGTCATACTGCTGGCCTAATAAACCAAGTATCTTTCATTTCTAGCAATACTATAGTTCAAAATTATGATTAGGCATGGTTATACTCTCCCCCCAAATCGTTAGTATGACCTCTGCAACAGATCTACCTTCTAGTAGTTACTCGTTAAAATCCAATTCCTTGAATTCAACATGAAACATATTCAAATTTTAATCCTGAATTTAAGATTCCTAATTTAATCTTAAATGAAATAAAATACGACTAAGTAATATATTTATTTTATTTCTTAAAGTTTAAAGGCATTGTGGTTGGCTCCTTTTCCCTGAACTAATCTACTTATAAAAGACTTTAAAGTCTAGGATCTTAAAATAAATTTAGATCACATTCACTTGTTTTCTTTTTTCCTAAGCGACAACATTTTCTTTGTTAACACTCAGGTGAAAGCTAATTCTCTCTTTGGGGAGTAGTTAAAAACGGAAATTCTGGAACCATACTGCCTGATTTCAAACTTTGATTCCACCACTCATTACCTCTATAAGGTTGGGCAAATTACTTAACCTCTCTGTGGTTCATTTCCTTGATCTATATAATGAGAATAATAATAGAGTCTATCTCATAGGACTATTGTAGGAATTTAGTCAATACATGGAAAGCACTAATAACTGTGTGTGGCCTACTCGATAAACATACACTATTATCATTATGGTTGTTCTATGATGTATTAAACTACAAACACATGTAACTGAAAATATATACTTATCATAATAGTACACAAAAATAATACTTTCCACATAGTTCAAAATATACTTCCTTATAAATACATCATTTAAAAAAATCATTTGAATCATAGCACAGTTCAGTTCAGTGGGAAGTTACCTTTAAGGATTACCCAGGAATATCCTTTGTCTATTACAAGACAATAATTGACACTATGAAACCCAATAACAGCATCAATAGTTTTAATTATTTTCTCTTAAACCTCCCTGTAATAAAATTCGTATTTTTCTTTTCTATTTATTCACACTAGCTTATATAGTAATAATGTACCTCATTTTAATCCCATTTATTCTCATGTTTTAATATTTTATTTATTCACTATTTCTCTTTGTATTCCAGGTTTTTGTAAACAAAGCCAATGTATTCAATCATTTTTCTATGAAGTCTCTGCTGTAAATACTTTTCCACCAAGGAAAAACGCCAAAAACACTATTCCTTTATTTCACCATTATTAAATCACTTTCTTAAGAAACTTTGCTAATCACAAAAGATCACAAAGGATTCTAAATTTTGAAATAGAAAAATCAGTTAGGAACTAATCATGCTGGAATTCCATACAAAACAGAAATAAACATTAGACAAGGGACTCCCCTGGTAGCGCAGTGGTTAACAATCTGCCTGCCAATTCAGGGGACGTGGGTTTGATCCCTGGTCCAGAAAGAATCCACATGCCACAGAGCAACTAAGCCCGTGTGCCACAACTACTGAGCCTACACTCTAGAGCCTGCGAGCCACAACTACTGAAGCCCTCACACTTAGAGCCCGTGCTCTGCAACAAGAGAAGCCACCACAATGAGAAGACTGCGCACTGCAACGAAGAGTAGCCCCCGCTCACTGCAAGTAGAGAAATCCTATGCACAGCAACGAAGAGCCAATGCAGCCAAAACTAAATAAATAAATAATTTTTTTTTAAATTAGAAGAGAATGATTTAATTCTAGCACACAGAATGTGTGCCAAGGCTCCCAGGGGTGCTGTAGCAAACACACAGGGGCTCTTTTGGATATTTTAAACAGGGGAAACACAGCAGTACTTAACATCTGTTGGACATTGCACCAACTACTAGCTAAAGTAAGTTCAGAGTTTCAATATCACATTGCACTACATTCCTTTCATGGAGTCATGTCCTTATGAAGTTGGGTTTTTGACAACTGCTGTGATAAAAATCAAGGTGAGAACAAAAAGCATAGTGAAACAAGAAATGAGGGTGGTAGTGTCCAATCTGAACCCGAGGTTTGAGAAATTTGTCTAGTACCCAACAGTCTCACACATCCTGTAACAAATAATAATGGCTATTAAAGAATTAAATTAAAACATTATTTTTTTTTTTTTTTTCCCTGCTGTACGCGGGCCTCTCACTGTTGTGGCCTCTCCCGTTGCGGAGCACAGGCTCTGGACACGCAGGCTCAGCGGCCATGGCTCACGGGCCCAGCCACTCCGCGGCATGTGGGATCCTCCCAGACCGGGGCACGAACCCATGTACCCTGCATCGGCAGGC
This sequence comes from Neophocaena asiaeorientalis asiaeorientalis, assembly GCF_003031525.2. Classification (NCBI taxonomy): domain Eukaryota; kingdom Metazoa; phylum Chordata; class Mammalia; order Artiodactyla; family Phocoenidae; genus Neophocaena; species Neophocaena asiaeorientalis. The sequence continues at coordinate 4,678,044 of NW_020174922.1, read as the reverse complement.
GGACTCCCAACCACTGTGCCACCAGGGAAGCCCTAAAACATTATTTTTAATCTATATTTTTGATGATTATTAAATTGTTAGGACATACATACTTGGTTGATAGAACTCTCAGGTACTTCTCCTTAAACTGAAGTGCCATGAAAATATTACTGAGATAATTAGGGCACTATGAACTGAGACAATTTGGGAACCTATGAGTTAATATCTAAAGAAAACAAATTTATTATTTAAATGACTAAAGATTACAATCTGTGAATAGTTATTAATTACAACACTTACAGTAACAGAAATCTTTACTAAAACGTCTCTCAACTTCCAGTAGTAGTTCTTAATTCCTATAATTACAATTCTACTCAGTCTCAGTCAACTTTAATCTCACCTTATCCTATACTATCCTAAGCATTTCAGCAGGCTCTTACATTCCTCTTCAAGTCTAAAACTGAAGGAGTGTTAAGAATATAACAACTCAAGTAATAAGAAGTAAGTCGTATACCCTCAAGGTTAAATATAGTTGTTTTAGCACAAATTTTTAACCACTAATAATTTCCAGGTACAGACATCATTATTTACATCAGTCAATCAACTTTATTTTAAGAGGGCTATCTGAAACTCTGAATACAACAATAAAATTTGTTGAATTTTTTTATATCTGGTACTTTAGTGGAAAATTTAACTTGCAATGTGAATAAAATTAAGCTAATCAGATTTTTTAAAAACCTCCTTTCTTGGCATAATTTCAATTGTATATTAAGTTACTATCTGTTCACAATGTATTATGTATTTTAAATTGTCTGAATTTTTTGGGTCATTCCTCAGCATATAAAGCTGAGTTAAATTTTGCTTCCAACCATAGAGAGATAGACACCAAAATTACCCTGCTGCCTTAAAAAACTTAAAAACTGTACAAAACATACAGAATATTTTCAGACACTGGACACAGATAGCAAAGGACAATGATCCCTTAAGGAAGGAAACTAATGAGGTAAGCTTATGATTGCTGCAGGTCACTATCTAAAAGCAGTTTCCAAGCTACAGTGAAGGAAGGGAAACCCAAACAGAGCTCAGGGTCTCATTAAGTGGAGTAGACATAGACTGGAGTTCAGGAAAGCCAAGGTACATAGAGTTTGTGAGGCAAAATACTGGAGGATACAGCTGCACTGAGAGGATGGCAGAGGGCACTTGTTTGAAAACTGATCTGTCCATGACTGAGAGGAAAGTACTCCAAGCAAGGGACAGAATCACTGGAAAGCAATAAACAATTTCTAGAGGTGACAGAGGACTAAAAATAGTTCATGTTACCATCAGTTGGAGAGGAAAGACCTTGTAATCTACAAGAGATAAGACAGAGTTCCCACAAGGGTCATGTCTTAATAGTGGAACTAAATTCACCTTACATGGGAAGAAATGCTTCCCTGTATCTATGCTAACAATGTCTCAAAAAGATCAAACTGAACTACAAGTAACTGCATTCAAGAAAAAGTCCAATATTTTTAAAGGAATACAAGAATCATCAAACACACATAAAATTCACACTATCCAGAATCCAATCAAAAATCACCAGGCATGCAAATGAGAAATATATGATCCATAATGTAGAGAAATATCAATGATTCATATAATGAAATCAGGAAATTCAAGGACCTTAAATGCCTATTATAAATATTAAAAATATACTCAAGATTTTAAAGGAAAACATGACTATAACAAACAAATGGAATATGTAAAACATGTAAGAACTTCTAGAGGTGAAAAATGTAGTAACTGAAATGAAAAACACATTAGAAGGGATTAACAGGAGATTAGATACTGCATAGGAAAATATCATAAAACTTCAAACAATAGGAATAGAAGTTATTTAAAATAAAACTGAAGTATTTTCTTACCAATGCCTAAGACCCTTTAGCTGAATTACTCAGTCTTATTTATGAGTACCACAGTATTTTCCAAACAATATTTTTTAAACAATATTGTGTTCATCTGGATAATTAACAATTTTCACCAGTGAAAAAAAGTAATTTAAAAAGAATGCCAAATTAAAAAAAGAAATGTGAGTTTTTCTAGAAGCTATAAATGCATTCAACGTAAATATAAAATAATTTTTAAAAATTAATAATCTTTGTTTTAACTTCAACATGAAAAATATGCTCCATAATACATGCCTTCAAATTAGAAATGAATTAATCTTCAGAACTTCTCTTAGAAACACAAATAAGAAATCTATACATGTGATAATTTTCTTCATATGTTTTCCCCCCTGACAACCACTAATGGGACCTTTTTTTTTTAATTGAAGTATAGATGATTTACAATATTGTGTTAGTTTCAGGTGTACAGCAAAGTGATTCAGATTTTTTCAGATTATATTCCATTATACATTATTACAAGATATTGAATATAATACCCTTTAATATACAGTAAGTCCTTCTTGCTTAAACCCATACTCCTAATTTGTCACTCCCTCCTCCCTATCCCCTTTAGTAACCATAAGTTAGTTTTCTATGCCTGTGAGTCTGTTTCTGTTTTGTATATTGATTCATTTGTACTATTTTCAGAATCCACATATAATTGACATCATATAGTATTTATCTTTCTCTGTCTGACTTCACTAAGTATAATGTTCTCTAGGTCCAACCATGGTGCTGCAAATGGCAAAATTTCACTGTTTTTTATATATTTCATTGTATGTATATAACACAACTTCTTAAACCAATCATCTGTTGATGGGCACTTGGGTTCCTTCCATGTCTTGGCTATTGTAAATAGTGCTGCTACGAACATTGGGGGTGCACATACCTTTTCAAATCAGATCTTTCGTCTTTTGCAGATATATGCCCAGGAGTAGAATTGCTGGACCATATGGTATCTCTATTTTCAGTTCATTAAGGAACCTCTGTACTGTTTCCCATAGTAGCTGTACCAATTTAAATTCCCACCAACAGTGTAGGAGGGTTCCCTTTTCTCCACACCCTCTCCAGCTTTTATTATTTGCAGACTTCTGGTAACAGCCATTCTGACTGGTGTGAGGTGATACCCCATTGTGGTTTTGATTTGCATTTCTCTAATAATTAGCAATGTTGATCATCTTTTCATGTGTCTGTTGGCCATCTGTATGTCTTCTTTGGACCAATAACTATTTAGGCCATCTGCCCATTTTTTGATTGCATTGTTTGTTTTTTTTTTCTTTTTCTTTTTTTTATATATATTGAGTTCTATGAGCTGTTTATATAGTTTGGAAATTAACTGCTTGTCAGTTGCATCATTTGCAAGTATTTACTCCCATTCCATATGTTGTCTTTTCGTTTTGTTGATGGTTTCCTTTGCTGTGCAAAAGCTTGTAAGCTTGATTAGGTCCCATTTGTTTATTTTTGCTTTTATATCTTTTGGCTTGGGAGACTGATCTAAGAAAATATTGCTATGATTTATGTCAAAGAATGTTTTGCCTATATTCTCTTCTAGGAGTTTTATGGTGTCATGTCTTAGATTTAAGTCTTTAAAACATTTTGAGTTTATTCTTGTATATGGTATAAGGGAGTAGTCTAACTACACTGATTTACATGTGGCTGTCCAGCTTTCCCAACAGTACTCGCTGAAGAAACTGTCTTTTCTCCATTGTATATTCTTGCCTCCTTTGTCAAAGATTAATTGATGGTAGGTGTGTGGTTATTTCTGGGATCTCTATTCTGTTCCACTGATGTATATGTCTCTTTTTGTGCCAATGTCATACTGTTTTGATCACTATAGCTTTGTAGTATTGTCTGAAGTCTGGAAAGGTTATGTCTCTGCATTGTTCTTTTTCCTCATGATTGCCTTGACAATTCTGGGTCTTTTGTGGTTCCATACAAATTTTTGGAATATTTGTTCTAGTTCTGTGAAAAAAAGGGTATTTCAACAGGGATTGTATTAAATCTGCAGACTGTTTTGGGTATTACAGGCACTTTAACAATATTAATTCTTCCAATATAAGATAATGGGGTATCTTTCCACTTCTTTGAATCAGCTTCAATTTCCTTTATCAATGTATTAGAGTTTTCAGCAAATAGGTCTTTCATCTCATTGGTTAAGATTACTCCTATGTATTTTATTTTTTTGAAGTGATTTTTTAACAGGATTGTTTACTTTCTCTTTTTGAAATTGCATTGTTAGTGTAAAGAAATACAACATATTTCTGTGTATTAATCTTGTATCCTGCTACCCTGCTGAGTTCATTTATTAGTTCTAATACTTTTTTTGTAGAGAATTTAGGGTCCTCTAGAGTATCATGTCATCTGCAAATATGGAAATTTTAACCTCTTCCTTTCCAAATTGGATGGCTTTATTTTTCCTGTCTGATTGCTGTGGCTAGGACTTGCAATACTATGTTGAATACAAGTGGTGAGAGCAGGCATTCTTGTCTTGTTCCTGAATTTAGCAGGAAGGCTTTCATCTTTTCACCATTTAGTATTATGTTGGCTGTGGATTTGTCGAAAATGGCTTTATTAGGTTGAGATATGTTCCCTCTATACCCATTTTGGTGACAGTCTTTATCATGAACGGATGAAGAATTCTGTCAAATGTTTTTCTGCATCTGGTGAGATGAATATGTGGTTTCTGTCTTTCCTTTTGTTAATGTGATGTATCACATTGATTGATTTATATATGTTGAACCATCCTTGCAACCCTTGAATGAATCCAACTTGATCATGGTGTATGATACTTTTTTTGTACTGTTGGATTCACCTTACTTATAGTTTGTGGAGGATTTTTGCATCTATATTCATCAAAGTTATTGGCCTGTAATTTTATTTATAGTGGCTTTGTCTGGTTTTGGTATCAGGGTGATGGTGGCTTCACAGAATGAATTTGGAAGTATTCACTCCTCTTCAATTTTTGGAATAGTTTAAGAAGGATTGGTGTAAGTTCTTTTCTACATGTTTGGTAGAACTTTCCAGTGAAGCCATTTGGCCTTGGACTTTTGTTTGCAGGGAGTTTTTTTGTTTTGTTTTGCTTTTTAATTACAGATTCTATTTCACTTATAGTGATCAGTCTGTTTGAATTATCAGTTTCTTCTTTACTCAGTTTTGGCAGTTATGTCTCTAGAAACATGTCCATTTCTTCTAGGTTGTCCAGTTTATTGGCATATAACTGTTCACAGTATTCTTGTAGGATTTTTTTGTATTTCTATGCTATCAGTTGTTACTTCTCCTCTTTCACTTCTTATTTTGTTTATTTAGGCCTTCTCTATTTTCTTCTTGGTGAGGCCTGCCTAGAGATTTGTCAATTTTGTTTATCTTTTCAAAAAACCAGCTCTTGGTTTTATTGATCTTTTCTATTGTTTGTCTGCCCTCTATTTTATTTCCTGTTTGATCTTCATTATTTCCTCCCCTCTGCTAACTTTGGCTTTTCTTTGTTCTTCTTTTTCTAATTCTTTTAGGTGGCAGGTTAAGTTGTTTATCTGAGATTTTTGTTCCTTGAGGAAGGCCTGTATCAGTATGAACTTCCCTCTTAGAACTGCTCTGTTGCATCCCCTAGATTTTGTAAGGTTGTGTTTTCATTTTTGATTTTCTCAAGGTATTTTGTTTTCTTCTTTGATTTTATCATTGACCCACTGGTTTTTTAATAGCATGATGTTTAGTCTCCATGTTTTCATCCTTTTTCCATTTTTCTTTATGTGGTTGATTTCTGGTTTCATACAGTTGGTGGTCAGAAAATATGCTTGACATAATTTCTATACTTTTAAATTTGTTGAGGCTTCTTTTGTGACCAAGTATGTGGACTATCCTTGAAAACATTCCATGCATGGTTGAAAAGAATGTGTATTCTAGTTTTTCTTGGATACAGTGTCCTGTAGATTATCAATTAAGTCCAACTGATCTATTACATCACTTAGGATCCTGTTGCCTTATTGATCCTTCTGTCTGGATGATATGTCCAGTGGGGTGCCAAAGTCTCCTACTATTATTGTGTTATTGTACAGATCATATGCTGGTCCATAATACAAGCTTTAACAAATTTAAGAAGATAGAAATCATATCAGGTATCCAGACAACCACAATGTCATGAAATCAGAAATCAATAACAGGAGAATTTTGGGAAGCTCATAGATATTTGGAAATTAAACAACACACTCCTGAACAGCAAAAAGTCAAAAAAGAAATAAAATAACATGATACAAATGAAAAAGTGCTTTCAAAAGGCTAAAACTTGGGGGAATAACAAGAGCAGTTCTAAGAGAAAAATCCATAGCAAGAAATGCCCACATTAAGAAAAAAGAAAGATCGCAAACAACCTAACTTTACAGTTCAAAGAACTTAAACAAAAAAACAAACTCGGGCCAAAAATAGCAGAAGAAAGGAATTAATAAAGAATAGAGCAGAAATAAATGAAACAAATAGAGACTAGAAAAAAAATATCTATGAAACTGAGTTGATTTATTGAAAAGATAAAATTGACAAACCTTTAGCAAGATTAAGTGAGAAGACTCAAATAAAACTACAAATGAAATGACTTATCACAAAAGATACAACAGAAATACCAAGGATAATAAGAGACATTATAAAAAGGTATTTGCCAACAAATTGGATAACATAGAAGAAATGGAATAATTTGAGGAAACAGACAACCTACCAAGACTCAATCATGAAGAAACAGAAAATTTGAAAAGGAGATTAATTGAATCAAAAACATCCCAACAAAATAAATCCCAGGTCCAATGGTTCACTGGTGAATTCCACCAAACATCTAAAAAATAAATCCTTCTTAAACTCCTCCAAAATATTGAAGAAAAAAACACATTTAAACTCATTTTCCACACCACAGTTACCCTGATACCAAAACCAGATGAGAAAACTGAAAGAAAACTGCAGACCAATATTCCCGATAAACACAAGATGCAAAAATCCCCCCCCCAAATTCTATCAAACTCATTTAACAGCACATTAAAAGGATCATACAACAAGATAAAGTGAGATTTATCCCTGGGATGCAAGGATGGTTCAATATATTCAAATCAACAAATGTGAAACACCACATTGACAGAACTGAAGGATAAAACTCATATATGATCATCTCAATAGATGCAGAAAAGGAATTTCACAAAACAAAACATCCTTTTATGATTAAAAAACACTCAACGAATTGGGTATAAATAGAATATACCTCAACATAATAAAAGATATATATGATGACTCCACAGCTAACATAATACTAAACAGTGAAAGTTTGAAAGCTTTCCCGCTAAGATCAGGAATAAGACAAAGATGCCCACTGTTACTACTTCTATTTGGCATGGTACTGGTAATCCTAGCCAGAACAATCACACAAGAAAAAGAAATAAAATTTACCCAAATTAAAAAAAAATAATAAAAATTAAAAAAATAAAATAAAATAAAATTTACCCAAATTAGAAAAGAACAAGTAAAATTGTCTTTCTTTTTCAATGATATGATTTTATATATAGAAAATCATAAACACTCCACCAAAACACTGGTAGAACTAAACAATCAACTCAATAAAGTTGCAGTACACAAAATCAACATAAAGAAATCAGTGTGTTTCTATACACTAACAATGAAACATCTAAAAAGAAATAAAGAAAAAAATCCCATTCACAATAGAATCAAAAACAATTATAGGAATAAATTTAAACATGGAGGTAAAAGACCTGTACATTGAAAACTACAAGACTTCAATGAAAAAAACTGAAGAAGATACAAATGAATGGAAAGATATTCCATGTTCATGGATTGGAATAATTAATATTACTAAAATATACATAGTACATAAAGCCATCTATAGATTCAATGCAATCTCTATTAAAATTCTAATGTCAATTTTCACAGAAATAACACAAACAATCCTAAAATTTCTGTGGAACCACAAAAGACCCTGAATAGCCAATACAATCCTGAGAAAGAAGAAAAAGGCTGGAAGCATCACACTTCCCAATTTCAAACTATACTACAAATCTATAGTAATCAAAATAGTATGGTACTGGCATAAAACAGACACATAAATCGATGGAATATAATCAAAAGCCCAGAAATAAACCCTCACATATATAGTCAACTAATATTTTAATTGGGAGCCATGAATACTCAGTAGAAAAAGGAAATTCTCATTAATAAATGTATTTGTATTAATAAATGTATGTATTAATAATGTAAATAAATGTAGCAATGTAAATAAATGTAATAATGTAATATTACATTAAATGTACATTACATTAAAAAATGTAATAATGTAAATAAATGTAAATGTATTAATAAATATATAACCACAAGCAGAAGAATGAATTTGGACCCTTATCTTACACCACTCACAAGAATTGAAGTGGATTAAAGACTTAAACATAAAAATTGAAATTGTAAAACTCCTAGAAGAAAACTTGGAAAACTCCTTAATAATGCTCTTGACAACAATTTTTTGGATACTACACTAAAACCCCAAGCAACGAAGCAAGTATCAAAAAGTGGGACTAAATCAAACTAAAAAGCTTCTGCACAGCAAAAGAACCAATCAACAGAATGAAAAGGCAACCTATAGAATGGCAGAAAATATTTACAAATCATATATCTCATAAGGGGTTAATATCTAAAATATATAAAGAACTCATACAACTCAATAGCCAAAAAAAATTGATTTTTAAAATGGGCAGAAAACCTGAATAGCCATTTTTGTAAAGAACATATACAAATGACCAATAGGTACATGAAAAGGTGCTCAGCATCACTAACCATCAGGGAAATGCAAATCAAAATCAAATGAATTATCACCTCATACCTGTTAGAACAGCTATCATCAAAAGACAAGTGATAAAAAAAAAAAAAGGCAAGTGATAACAAGTGTTGGTGAGAATGTGGGAAAAAGGAAACTTTCTGCATTGTTGGTGGGAATGTAAACTGGTACAGCCACAATGGAAAACAGTACGGAGGTTCCTCAGACAATGAAAATAGAACTACCATGTGATTTAGCAACCCCACTTCCGTGTATACATCCAAAGGCAATGAAAACTGGATCATGAAGAGTTAACTATCTACACATCCATATTCACTGCAGCATTACTCACAATAGCCAAGATATGGTAACAACCTAATTGTCCATCAATGGATGAACAGATGAATAAAATTTGGTACATGTACAGAATGGAATGTTATTCAGCCTTAAAATAGAAAGAAATACTTCCATTTGTGACAACATGAATGAACCTAGAGGGCATTATGCTAAGTAAAATTAGTCAGACACAGGAAGACAAATACTTCATGATCTGACTTATATGTAGAGTCTGAAAAAGTCAAACTTACAAAAGCAGAGAGCAGAATGGTGGTTGCCAGGTTTTCAGGGATGGGAGAACTGGGGAGACGTTGTTCAAGGGCTACAATGTTTCAGTTATGTAGGATGAACAAGTTCTGAAGATAAAATGTATAGCATGGTGACTATAGTTATTAATATTATATTGTATACTTGAAATTTGTTAAGAGATTAGATCTTAAGTAATCAAAACATAAAAAAGGTAACTATGATTTCACAAAGTATATACGAATCAAAACATCATGTTGTACATCTTAAATTTATACAATTTTTTAAATTTACTAATTATATCTCAATAAAACTGTAAAACAATAATATTACACTTTGTTAAGAAAAGTGTAATGTCTTTAGGTACAAAAGCATAGAAGGAAAGTAAAATTAGCATTTGGAAAGAATACCAAAAAATTACAATTATACATATATAATGTTTTAATACTTAAGCAGAATAGAGAGTATAAGAGTGCTATTAAATTATTCTTTATACATTTTTACACACCTATTCATGATAATAAACTACACAAAGCTGGTGAGGATGCCATGAAATAGGTACTCTTATATAGTGCTACTGGCTACATATTATACAGCTTCTTTAAGTTCAGATCTTTGATCCAAGATTTTCAAGATTTTTTCAAATATATTTATCACATCAATATTTCTAACAGTGAAAAATGGACTATCTATAAATATTAAACAATAGGTAAGGGATTAAATAAATTACTATAAATTCATAAAGTAGATATTATACAGGTCCTGAAAAATAAAGTTTTCAAAGCAGAAAGAAAATAAGAAAATGCTATTGATATTGATAGCACAATACAAAAATACAATCCTATTTTTGCAAAACAAAAACAAACCCTAAATTTCCTACTTGCATAGGAAAAATATTGGGAAAAATATGTCAAACATTACAAAAGTTTTCACTAGGTAGTAGGTATATGAATGATTGTTATTTTCTCCTTTCTCAAATTCTCTAATGACCCATATTGCTTCTTCATATAAAAAAAAAAAGTTTTACCCTTCTCTGACCCTTTCATTTTCTTCTCTTTAAGAACAAGATAGCACAGGAATGGGCGAGGATTGCTATCAAATGAACTAGGTAGAAGCAATACCAGCAGTCACTTAAACTCCTATAGTGTATAATAATTTTCAAATTATTGACATTTTCAAATTAACTCCTACTAACAACAAACACAGTAGGTAAAGTAGATATTGCCTTTGCCGAGTAGGAAATTTAGGAGAGGCTATATAACTTACCAAAAATCAAAGCTAACAGGCAACAAAGTCAAAATTCAAACACATGATTCTAACTCCATATCTGAGTTCTTTCCACTTGCTGACAAGGCCTTTCTGAAAATTCAGTTAGAACATCAGGAGTCAGAAATTATGTCACTGGACAAGGTAAAAGTAGTATGCAAAGAACCAAACAATCCAGATGTCAAAGACTCGGCTCTAAATGTAAAGCAACTTGCAACTCCATTCAAAAATCTTATTTATAAATCCTGCTTCATCAAACTTGCGTTTGCATATAAAATATTAAGTAGACAATCTGGTTAGAGTGGAGAATACAGAAAGCACATATACTGTAGAAAGGATAGTAATATTTATATTAAATATGCATAAAAACAAACTATCAACTATCCACATGTGGATAATCAAATGATGTTTTACAGTATTTTAGACAATAAGTATCTAAATTAGATAAGGTAATGTTTGTTTAATGTGCCTTGTAAACGGTAACAAAACCAAAATACATCCACATGATGGGCAGCTATAAACTAAGAATCAGAAAAACAAGGAAAAGAACCGATAACACCTACAACACTGAGAAAGGAAAGTGAGCACCCACTACTAAAGTATACTGGGCAAGATAGCCTGGCTAAGATTTCTAATCCAAAATCAAATAAAAGGTAAATATTTAATAGATATTCTCAAACAACAGATTGGAAACAGAGTTAACAAATGTCTTAGTTAAAGAAGCCAAAATTAATTCTAACATATGTTCTCACTACTTCCTAATGCCTACCACCATGTAACCTATTTTGTTTGTTATGAGATTCTCTTCATATAACAACTACCCAATTCCCAAAGAGATGACCTGGAGCAACTCTCTAGAGAAGCACTGACAGACACTATGCATTATGAATGATTTGCTATATATTATCAGTGAATCAAAGACACAGACCCTTCTCAAGGAGTTTATAGTCTATTCAGTGGGCATATGCACATAGCAGAATATGGAAAATCTACAAAAAAATTATAAACAGGGTTCAAGATGAGAGAAATTACCCTCAGTTGGGAAACATAAAAAAGTTTCACTTATTCTGAGAACTAAAGAAAAATACTTCAAAAAAGCAAAGACATGAAAGAAAAGCCTCTCTAGCATGGTGAAACCTACAAGGCATAGAAAAGCTCTTTCTACGTGTTTTGCATCCTCCTCTACCTCCTTAATGGCTGAAGCCCTTCACTGTTCTGGAGAACCCTTAGACTGAAAAAGAATTATGGATCCTTTCCTCTACCATTTCAAATATTCACCTAAGAGATCCTCTTAGAGCCTACCACGTTCTGAATAAAGACATGTTTATTTGGGGAGGGGAGTTATTGTATGAGTATAGTTATTAATATGTGTTACTATTGTTGTTTTAATAAATTAATCTTGCAGTACCAACTATGATGGTGGGAATTCTGCTGAAGTGGTAGTGTTAAATCCTAATGAAGCCAATCCATAATTCCAATGGCAACTGTGTACATGGTCATAGTAGTAACGCTGTACTTCTCCCTCAATACAATTCACAATTACAAAAGCTACTACTTCCTACCTCACAACTATCCATATACACAGCTGGAAGATTATCTCATTTTATCTTTTCATAATATTTCTTCCCTCCATTAATGCTCACTCTTGAAAAGCAATGTGTCTTACACATAAAGTGAAATTTTGGAATCATTATTTATCATAAGTACTATATTTAACAGCTTCTTTATTTAAAAAGTTTTAAATTTGTTCAAGTAATATTACAAAGATACTGTGTATGTTTTAATAAATATTATTCATGCTTATATAATTTAAAACTTCAAATTCCAAAATAGCAACCATTTTATTTATACATATATATACTTGATAATTTTTCAAATAATGAAGTTCATTTAAGATTCCAAGAGTCATTTTGTTGGTGAAATCACCAATACACTTTAAAGATATTTCAAAAAAATCTATTTTTCAAATTAGTCATACTATTAATGTCTATAGAGACTCAGTTTAATCCAAAGTGTGAGATGGTCATTTGGGATCATTTGTTGTCTTTCATATGCTATCATAAAACAGATTATCTCATGACCCCAATGTGAAATTTCAAAAAGTTCACTATTTTTCCATTTCAACCAGAAGTTATTTACTTTACACCTGACTGGTTCTTAACCACAGATTTAGATACCAGCTTTCACATGTTAGGTGCATTTCTTCTCTGGTGAAAATAAACATATCTGAATATTAAAGGAAAATATAAATAAAATTATCTTTGCTATGCAAATTAGAAATGCCTTTGGGATAAAACAAGGCCTCCAGGTATTTTAAAATCAGCAGATGCAGAAGTGTATTTCATGTTCAGTTTACTTCCCAACTACTTTAAATGCTATTGATCTCAGCATTGTTTATATATAATTATATCTAGTTCATTTTCCTTTGAAACATTTATTTTTGATGATAACATGAAATTTTACCAAAGGCATTGAAAAGAATAGGGAAGCCTTTATCAATGTTACTGAATGGTCAAAGATTACTGTTGTGGTCTCATGTGAAAATTTTAAACTTACCATAATTGTTTATATTTTCTAATGCTTGAGGTTTTATTTGAACATTTACATGCCTTTTCTTATTTTTTTAAAAACAAGAAACATTTGTTCATAAGGCAATATTTATTGCTACAAGACAGTTTTCAAAAGTCTAATATATGGTAAAGCACTAGAATCCTACTCAATGAGTTTTTGTGATCTCCCCTTTCTACTCGGTTTATATTCTCCTGAGTAACCTTTAAAACTATAAATCTGTTAAAAGAATGAGGATTGCTCAGTGGTATTTCCAGATGACACAATGATATGCCTGCCATTCATGAGTATAATATAGTTTAGACTTACAGATGGTTTTAAAACTTTTTGGTTTGTTTTACTAATTATAAATTTATTACATAAGCCCCCTAAGACAAAAAGAAACCCTAAATGATAATTCCTAGTGGCAGGACTTGAAAGGCCTACACTTCACTGCTAGAATTCTGGGATAAAATAGCCCACACATACATGAAGATAAGATAATTTAAAGACAAAGACCCTCAAGTAACAATGACTTATTTCACTTGACTTTATGAGTAACTATATCAATTTTATAGATGTTGGATGTATTCCAGCTGGGACCCTCCCATTATAATTCACATAATTACATCCAACTGAATAAAGCTCTAGGGCAGACATGGCAAACAGGCTTTCTCACCTGTGCAAAAGCATAGCAGAGGGCTGACTGGAATGCTGTTTTAATTCAGAGCTCAATAGGAAAGAGAGTTGTGAACAATCAGTAAAGACTACTATGACATGGAAGGGGTCCCCTAGGGTAAAATCTTCACTTATCAAACTGTTTAAGCCCTGCTCTGAACACTGGGTTCCAACAATGTCAATTCAATTAACTCTCAAATCCAGTGTCAAAATATAAGATTTAAAAAACATGATCATCTTCCACTACTGGGAAAAAGAATTACAAAGTATTTTTTCTCCTTGTCTCCCTCAAAGCACAACCAAAAACCATGGGCATTATACGTAAAACTAACATAGGAAAACTCCGAAGGTGGGGTGCCTCCGAAGGTAGGCAGGCTGGCTAGGAATCTTGAAAGAAAGATTGGCTAAGAAACAACACAATGATGAGAAAATGCCTCATATATCCCAGACTTGGAGGGAAAAAAGCCAACAACCTAGTGCAGTATAAATGGTACAGTAAGTGCAGTAAGAAAAAAGTCCCAGCAAAAGGGAACAGGAAGGGGATAGCCTAATAAAAAAGAAAATATTTACACATTAACCACTCTACCCCAGCCTATCTCCACAAGAAAAAAAAAACAAACTTGTCCCCACTACCACCCACACTAGCAAAGGCCAAGTGAGGAACCTAGACTTTAATCCTTGCAAAGCTGTAATGAGGCTCCCCACATCCCCTTCCCCACTGGAGTAGTGTCAGAGGTGGCTAGTAGAGAGTCAGAACCAATGAGACAGACTGGGACCTGGGACCCTTTGCTGGGACCTGGGGCCCTTTGCTGTAGTGCTGCAATGCTTGCACCCAGACACACCTCTCCTCGAGCAACAAAATACAAAGAAACTGTATAGGACTAAAAATCACTGCGTACACGCGCAGTTGGGACAAATTCTGGACCCAAAAGATACAGAGACCAAAAAAAACCCAACTGCTACTGTTGAAGAACCTGGAGCAAAAGCAGGCTCCGGGCCCAGGGAGTGAGCAAACAAGGGAACCTGTTGTTTGTTCTCGCTCCCCTCTGCTGCAGAAGGAGCTCCAATAAAGCCTTGCCTGAATTTCTTGTCTGGCCTCTAGTCAATTCTATCAATTGGGGAAGGCCAAGAACCCTCATCAGTAACACCCCCTCCCAGCAGTAACAAGGCTCCCCTCCTCCCATGTCTCAGTGGAGGTCACATGAGGAACGATAAAGAGGTACCACTGCTCTTCCCAGCTAGGGTATATCAGTGGAGGCCTAGTAGGGAGCAGTAACTCCCAAGCCAACCTAGCAGTAATGAGAACCCTTCCCCACTCCTCAAGTGTCAACAGGAATCAAGAAAGGAACCTGAACTTCTAACCTCTCCTGGCAGTAAAAGAGAAGCACCACTTCTTCCCCTGATGGGGTGGTTTCAGAGAAAGCCAGCTTAAACAGAAGGTTTAAGTAAGACGCACAGCCCATCATACCCGAATGTCTAGTTGCAATAAAAAAATCACTCATCATACCAAGAACCAGGAATATATAAAACTGAATAAAAACAATCAATAAAAGCTAAAACCAAAATGACAGGAATGTTAGAATTATATGACAATTTTAAAGCAGCCATCATAAAAATGCTTTAACAAGCAGTTATAAAGACACAAGAAACAAACTAGAAGCCTCAGCAAGGAAGTAGAAAGTCTCAGCAAAGAGATAGAAAATACAAAGAAGAACCAAATAAGGGACTTCCCTGGTGGCGCAGTGGTTAAGAATCTGCCTGCCAATGCAGGGACATGGGTTTGATCCCTGGTCCAGGAAGATCCCACATGCCGCGGAACAACTAAGCCCACGCACCCCAACAACTGAGCCTGTGCTCTAGAGCCTGCGAGCCACAACTACTGAGCCCACGTGTTACGACTATTGAAGCCCGTGTGCCTAGAGCCCATGCTCCGTGACACGAGAAGCCACCACAATAAGAAACCCATGCATCACAACAAAGAGTAGCCCCTGCTCACCACAACTAGAGAAAGCCCGTGCGCAGCAACAAAGACCCAAAACAGCCAAAAATAAATTAACTTTTTTTAAAAAACAGGAAGAACCAAATAAAAATTTTAGAAGTGAAAAGTACAAGAACCAAAATAAACAACTCAATAGATGGGCTCAATAACTTTCTGTAGAAAACAGAGTAAGAATCAGTGAACCAGAAGAGAGTACAATAGAAATAAAGACTACTGGTCCTCACTTCTGCTGAACACATTAACTTTTTCTCTATAAAAATTTCTAGAAATCCTCCAACAAACCATAACTATTAATCTTTTCAGGGACTTCCCTGGTGGTCCAGTGGTAAAGAATGCACCTTCCAATGCAGGGGACGTGGGTTCGATCCCTGGTCGTGGAACTAATAACCCACATGCTGCAGGGCAACTAAGTCTGTGCGCCACATCTACCGAGCTCGCGCACCTCAATGAAAGAGTCCACGTGCCACAAACTACAGAGCCCATGCGCTCTGGAACCCGCACACCACAACTGCAGAGCTCACGCACCTTGGAGCTCACGCACCACAACTAGAGAGAGAAAACCCGGAGGCCACAGCTAGAGAGAAGCCCACAAGCTGCAACTAAGACCCAATGCAGCCAAAAAATGAAGGAAGGGAGGGAGAGAGGGAGGGAAAGAGGGAGGGAGGGAGAGAGGAAATATTTTTTTTAAAGTCTTTTTAAAATTCTAGAAGTTTCCCCCACACGTTTTGAAAGTTTATTCCCTAAACTGTATGACACCAAAGACAGAACATCAGCAAAAACCAGTAAGATATTGATAATGTTGGAGGCTTTAATGTAAAGACTTGTTACATCAAATACTTTATTGAGGCTAAGTATGTACATTTATAACTAGACTTGGCAATAAGTGCACTAAAATCCCTAGAGGTTTATGTATGACATACTATGCATTTTATTACATTCAGACTTTTCTAAATAAAATTCTTCATTTTTAAGTTTTAAAAGTTTAGCCAATTTTAGAATGATACCCAGAAAATAAAAAGAACAGTGAATACACTACTGTATATAAAATAGATAACCAACCAGGACCTACTATATAGCACAGGAACTATACTCAGTATTTTACAATAACCTATAAGGAAAAAGAATATGATAAAGAATAGATATATATACATATATATAACTGAATCACTTGCTGTACACCTGAAACTAACATAAAACTGTAAATCAACTATATTTCAATAAAATAAAATAAAATTTAAAGAACAGTGCATAAAAAACTTTAGGCTTTCATTTCTGCTATAATTATGAAAAATATATAATTTAAAGTCAGTAAACAACCCAAATATTTGCAATTATTTTATTTGAGTACTTTGTAACACTCTAGCTAACACCCATAGTATATTTTTTTCACTTGGGATTCTTAAAACACCCATAGATTTCTTGACCAACTGGCATAGTGAATGATAGCAATGAAAACTATCCTTAATCATCTCCTACCAGGAATCCAAATTAGAGAAGAAATCAAAAAAAAGTAGTTCAACATGCATTTTAGAAAATGTTAAAACAATAACTGCTGTTTCAAAATTTTGAAAAGAAAAAGAATCAAGTTTTTAAAATAAAGCAACCCTAAGATCTCAATGGCTTAACACACATCTACACACAGTTACTTCTGTCTCACATCAATCTGATACAACTTAGAAAAGGATTCAAGAAGGAGAGTGCTCTGCTCTACTGAGCCACTCAGAGACCCAGGCTTCCTGCATCTTTTGGGTATGCTGAATCCTTAAAATCCTTTCCACTCAACTGGCAGATGAGACAAGACAGCTGGTAGAAGAGTGCTTGACCTAAAAAGTGCTTATCATGTGCCAGGCCTAAAGGTGGTACAGGCATACCTCAGAGATATTACAGGTTTGGTTCCAACACTACAATAAAGCAAACATCACAATATAGTAAGTCACACATTTTTTTTTTTGGTTTCCCAGTGCATATAAAAGTTTTGTTTATACTATACTGTAGTCTATTAAGTGTGCATTATGTCAAAAAATGTACATACCTTAATTTAACAATACTTTATTGCTAAAAATGCTAAAAAAGCTTTCGACGAGTTGTAATCTTTTTGCTGGTGGAGGGTCTTGCCTCGATGTTGGTGGCTGCTGACTGATCAGGGTGGTGGTGGCTGAAGGCTGGGGGGCCGTGGCAATTTCTTAACATAAGACGACAATGAAGTTTGCCGCATGGATTGACTCTTCCTTTCAGGAAAGATTTCTCTGCAGCATGCAATGCTAATTGACAGCATTTTACCCACACTAGAATTTCTTTCAAAATTGGAGTCAATCCTCTCAAACCCTGCTGCTGCTTTATCACCTAAATTTATGCAATATTCTAAATTATTTGTTGTCATTTCAACAATCTTCAAATCCTCTTTACCAGGAGTAGATCTCACCTCAAGAAACCACTTTCTTTGCTGATCCATAAAAAGTAACTTCTCATGTTAAAGTTGTATCATGAGATTGCAGCAATTCAAGCACATCTTCAGGCTCTACTTCTAATTCTAGTTCTCTTGCTATTTCCCCCACATCTGCAGGTATTTCCTCCACTGAAGTCTTGAAGCCCTCAAAGTCACCCATGAGGGATGTAACAACTTCTTCCAAACTCCTGTTAATGTTGATATTTAGACATCTTCCCATGAATCTCAAATGCTCTTAATGCCATCTAGTATGGTGAATCCTTTCCATAAGTTTTTCAATTTATCCAGATCCATTATAGGAATCATTATCCATGGCAGCTACAGCCTTACAAAATGTATTTCTTAAATAGTAAGACTTGAAAGTCAAAATTACTCCTAATGGGCTTCAGAATGAATGTTGTGTTAGCAGGCATGAAAACAACAATAACATTGTACATCTCCATCAGAGCTCTTGGGTGACCAGGTGCAATGTCATTGAGCAGTAATATTTTGAAAGGAATCTTTTTGTCTGAGCACCTGGTCTCAACGATGGGCTTAAAATACTTAGTAAACCATGGTATAGGCAGATGTGCTATCATCCAGGCTTTGTTGTTCCATTCATAGAGTACAGGTGGAGTAGATTTAGCATAATTCTTAAGGGTCCTAGGATTTTTGGAATGGTAAAGGAGTACTGGCTTCAAATTAAAGTCACCAGCTACATTAGCCCCTAACAAGAGTCAGCATGTCCTTTGAAGCTTTGATGCCAAGCTGTTGACTTCCCCTCTCTAGCTATGAAAGTCCTAGATGGCATCTTCTTCCAGTAGAAGGCTATTTCATCCACACTGAAAATCTCTTGTTTAGTGTAGCCAGCTTCATTAAAGATCTTAGCTAGACCTTCTATAACTTGCTGCAGCTTCTACATCAGCACTTGCTGCTTCACCTTGCACTTGTATGTTCTGGGGATGGCTTCTTCACTTAAACCTCATGAACCAACCACTGCTAGCTTCAAACTTTTCTCCTGCAGCTTCCTCACTTCTCTCCTGCAGCTTCCTCACCTCTCTCAGCATTCACAGAATAGAAGAGAGTTAGGACCTTGCTCTGGATTAGATTTTGGCCTAAGGGAATGTTGTGGCTGGTTGGATCTTCTATCCAAACCACTAAAACTTTCTGCATATCAGCAATAAGGCTGTTTCACTTTCTTATCATTCATACGTTCACTGGAGTAGCACTTTTAATTGACTTCAAGAATTCTGCTTTCACAAGTTGGCTAACAGGCACAAGAGGCCTAGTGTTAGGCCTATTTCGGCTTTCAACATGTCTTCCTCACTAAGCTTATCATTTCTAGCTTTTGATTTAAAGTGAGAGAATTGAAACTCCTCCTTTCACTTAAACAGAAGCCACTGTAGGGTTATTAATTGGCCTAATTTCAATATTGCTGTGTCTCACAGAATACAGAGGCCCAAGGAGAGGGAGAGAGGTTCAGGAACTGCCAGTCCAAGGAGGAGTCAGAACACACACAACATTTATCAATTACATTCACCATCTTACATGGGCACAATTTGTGGCATCCCAAAACAATTATAATAGTAACATCAAAGATCACTGATCACAGATCACCATAACAAATATGGGCAAATGCTATTGTCAAAATATTGCCAATAGACTTGCTGGACACACGGTTGCCACAAACCTTCAATTTGTAAAAAATGCAATATCTGGGTTTCCCTGGTGGCGCAGTGGTTGAGAGTCCACCTGCCGATGCAGGGAACACGGGTTCGTGCCCCAGTCCGGGAAGATCCCACATGCCGTGGAGCAGCTGGGCCCGTGAGCCATGGCCGCTGAGCCTGCACGTCCGGAGCCTGTGCTCCGCAACGGGAGAGGCCACAACAGTGAGAGGCCCACATACCACATACAAAAAAAATGCAATATCTGCAAAGTGCAATAAAACAAGATATGCCTATATACATTTCCACTCAGAATCCATTCACCAGAACTCAAGTCACAATATCATACCTAAAGGCAAGGGAAACTGGGAAATATAGTCTAGCTGGATGCCCAGAAAAAAGATTACAGATGCTGGTTAGCACTAGCAGTCTCTTCCACAACAGTATCAGAACTTTATTAGAAGTCTGAAGAAATGATAAAATTATATTTAAAATATTTTTTAACACAGCTTGATATTCCTTATATTGCAGACATAAGTATGGTTTGGCCACAAGGTTGTAAGCACCAACAGGTTATATTTGCCTTGTTCATCATTGTATTCACAGTGCCTGGTACAGTGCAGGGCCTCTCCTAAACATTCAATAAATATGTGATGTTAAACCAGTCAATCGATCAAAAAAAGAAACTATGTTAAAATTCTAATATTCAGTGTCCACTAATTAGCAACTTTCTACATAACAGTGAAGTGGAAGCACTATATTTGTATATAAAGAAAATAAGATCTGACTTTCAGCATAATGAACTATAAGGAGTGACAAAGCATTTTGAGTTTTACTCTTTAAAGTCTGAAGGGGTATTTTAGGCTCCCCCCAGAAATACAAAAATGGCCTAGTCTTTTTTCCTTCTAATAAAAGCATAAATTAGAGTTTCTAAACAGTTTAATTTTTAGTTTCAAGTCATATACCTAGAGCCA
The DNA here is from genome assembly GCF_003031525.2 of Neophocaena asiaeorientalis asiaeorientalis. Taxonomy (NCBI): domain Eukaryota; kingdom Metazoa; phylum Chordata; class Mammalia; order Artiodactyla; family Phocoenidae; genus Neophocaena; species Neophocaena asiaeorientalis. Next base: position 4,657,218 of record NW_020174922.1, on the reverse strand, counting down.
GAGCCAATTTCAGTGATTCAAAAGAATGTACCAGGAATTATCTAAAGCAATCAAAAGATATCCTGGATATTTACAAGACTGCCATTATACTCAGTTTTAGGATTACTCAAGATTCCAAATCTATTCAAAGTAAATGTAAAAACCAGTTGCCAGACTATGAGCAATGAACAAAATTTCCTGCCCTCATAGTTTGTGGCTGAAACTGACCTGGTCTTCTGGTAAAACTATTGCCCTCACTAAAACCAACACAAAACCTCAGAATTGATTACCCCACCCTACCACACCTCCTGTCCCCAGTCATAATCCTTATTCAATAAGGCTTTAAACCTCTCAGGTTTCAAATAAAGAAGCCAAAACAGGAAAAAGATAGGTCTTTATAACAAATGGTATATAAAGTATAACAAAATAAATATTGTGGTTAATAAATGCTGTTTAATATTGGATATCTATTCAACAAGTAACTTAAGAGTTTCAAAATAATAAAAGGCCTAAGGGATTCCCTGGTGGCGCAGTGGTTCAGAGTCTGCCTGCCGATGCAGGGGACGCGGGTTTGTGCCCCGGTCCGGGAAGATCCCACATGCCGCGGAGCGGCTAGGCCCGTGAGCCATGGCTGCTGAGCCTGCGCGTCCGGAGCCTGTGCTCCGCAATGGGAGAGGCCACAACAGTGAGAGGCCCGCGTACCGCAAAAAATAAAAATAAAAATAAAAGGCCTAAAAATCTGCTATGTTTATACAGTTTTAAAATTAATATATCAGCACATTCAGACACAGAATGGCAACATAGTTTTATATATTTTTATCCAATTTATGTTACTTTTTCACTCAAACATGGTAATAGGACATAACAAAAAAACAGTGATTATTACCACCCATAAATGTCCTCCTTAAGTCATATATCTTTATAGTATTTCTTTTTGTTGTTAAAATTCCTTTAATAAGATGAGGAACTGTTTATTTCTCATGTATTTTATTTTATTTTTTTCCCCAGGAGGAAAATACTTTTATTATTACCATTTTACAGATGTGACAAAACTGAGACACAAAGAGATTAAATAACTTGCCATAGGTCACACAGCTAGTAAGTGGTAGTCTACTTTTTCTTTTTACTTAGTTTTTATTGGAATATAGTTGCTTTACAATGTTGTATTAGTTTCTGCTGTACAGCAAAGTGCATTTGCTATATGTACACATATATCCCCTCTTTTCTGGATTTCCTTTCCATTTAGGTCACCATAGAGCATTGAGTAGAGTTTCCTGTGCACCTACTGTGCTATACAGTAAGTTCTCATTAGTTTTCTATTTTATACATAGTAGGGTATATATGTCAATCCCAATCTCCCAATTCATCCCACCCACCCCCTTCCTCCCTTGGTATCCACACATTTGTTCTCTACATCTGTGTCTCTATTTCTGCTTTACAAGTAAGTTCATCTGTATCATTTTTCTAGATTCCACATATAGGTGATATTATACAATATTTGTTTTTCTCTTTCCAACCTACTTCATTCTGTATGACAGTCTCTAGGGCCAACCCACATCTCTGCAAATGGCACACTTTCATTCCTTTTTATGGCTGAGTAATATCCCACTGTACATATGTACCACATCTTCTTTATCCATTCCTCTGTTGATGGACATTTAGGTTGCTTCTATGACCTGGCTATTGTAAATAGTGCTGCAGTGAACATTGGGGTGAGTCTATCTTTTTGAATTATGGTTTTCTTCAGGTATATGCACAGCAGTGGGACTGCTGGGTCATATGGTAGTTCTATTTTTAGTTTTCTAAGGAACCTCCATACTGTTTTCCATAGTAGCTGTATCAATTTACATTCCCACCAACAGTGTAAAAGGGTTCTCTTTTCTCAACATCCTGCCCAGCATTTATTGTTTGTAGATTTTTTGATGATGGCCATTCTGACCAGTGTGAGGTGATACCTCGTAGTTTTGATTTGCATTTCTCTAAAAATTAGTGATGTTGAGCATCTTTCCATGTGTTTGCTGGCCATCTGTATGTCTCCTTTGGAGAAATGTCTATTTAGTTCTTCCACCCATTTTTTTTCTTATTTATTTGGCTGTGCCACGTTTTAGTTGCGGCACACAGGATCTTCATTGTGGCATGCAGGATCATTAGTTGCAGCATGCAGGATCTTTAATTGCAGCATGTAGGATCTTTAGTTGCAGCATGCAGGCTCTTTCAGTTGCAGCATGTGGGATCTAGTTCCCCGACCAGGGATCGAACCTGGGCCCCTGCACTGGGAGCGCGGAGCCTTAACCACTGGACCACCAGGGAAGTCCCTTTCTGCCCATTTTTTGATTAGGCTGTTTGGTTTTTTTTTTGATATTGAGCTGCATGAGCTGTTGGTATATTTTGGAGATTAATCCCTTGCCAGTTGCTTCATTTGCAAATGTTTCTCCCATTCTGAGGGTTGTCTTTTCGTCTTGTTTGTGGTTTCCTTCTCCTCATGTATTTTATATCAAAATTTTTTCTACTGTAGTAATAAAATGTAACATGAAATCTACCCTCTTAAATTGTAAGTGCACAGGGCTTCCCTGGTGGCGCAGTGGTTGAGAGTCCGTCTGCCGATGCAGGGGACACGGGTTCGTGCCCCCGGTCTGGGAAGATCCCACATGCCGCGGAGCGGCTGGGCCTGCACGTCCAGAGCCTGTGCTCCACAACGGGAGAGGCCACAACAGTGAGAGGCCTGCGTACCGCAAAAAAAAAAAATTGGGTAAGTGCACAATACAGTATTGTTAACTACAGGCACAATATTGTACAGATCTCTAGAACTTATTCACCTTGCATAACTGAAGCTTAATACCAATTGACTAAGTCCCCCCAACTTCTGTCTCTCCAACAGACCCTGAAAAAATAAAAAGCAGCTCTACTGTTTGTTTCTATGAGTTTGACTATTCCTGATACTTCGCGTAAGTGGAGTTGTGCAGTATTTGTCTTTCTGTTACTATCTTATTTCACTAAGCATAATGTCCTCCAGATTCATCCACGTTCTTATTGCAGGATTTCCTTCTGTTTTAAGGCTTAATCATATTCTATTGCATGTATATAAATACACACACACACACACACACACACACACACACACACAAAATCACATTTTATCTATTCATCCATCAATGAACATTTATGTTGTTTCCAGATCCTGGCTATTGTGAATAATGCTGCAATGAACATGAAAGTGCAGATATCTCTTTGAGATCATGCTTTTGTTTCCTTTGGATATATACCCAGAAGTGGGACTGCTGGGTCACATGTTAGTTCTATTTCTAATTTTTTCAGAAATTTTTTCAAAGAAATCATTTCCAAGACCAATGTCATGAAGCTTTCCCTTATGCCTTCTTCCAGAGGTTTTACAGTTTCAGGTCTTAAATTTAAATCTTTAATTCATTTTGTGTTGAAGTATAATGCCTCCACCTTTGTTCTTCCTGCTCAAGATTGCTTTGGATAGCCAGTCTTTTTTGGTTCCACATGAATTTTAGGATTGTTTTATTACTGTGAAAAATGCCATTGGGATTTTGATAGGGATTGCATTAAATCTGTAGATTGCTATGAGTAGTACAGACATTCTAACAATATTTAGCTTTCTAAACTATGAACAATCTATGAACACAAGATGTCTTTCCATTTATTTGCATCTTTTAAATTTATCATTGATGCTTCAGTGTACAAGTCTTTTACCTCTTTTGTTAAGTTTATTCCTAAGTTACTCTTTTTGACAATATTGTAAGGATATTGAAAGGATAGTTGATTTCTTTTTAGGATAGTTCTTTGTTAGTGTATAGAAATGCAACTGATTTTTGTATATTGATTTTATATACTGCAACTCTACTGTTTGTTTATTCTAACAGTTTTTCTGTGGAACCTTTAGGGTTTTCTACATATAGATCATGCCAACTCTAGAGACAATTTTCTTCCTTTCCAATTTGATGCCTTTTATTTCTTTTGCTTGCCTAATTCTTCTGGCTAGGAATTCCAATATTGTGTTGAACAGAAGTGCAGAGAGTAGGCATCCTTGCCTTGCTCCTGCTCTTAAAGGAAAAGCTGTCAACTTTTCATTATTAAATATTATTTGTTAGTTGTGGGACTTTCATATATGGTCTTTATTATGATGAGGTAAATTCCATCTATACCTAGTTTGTTGAGAGATTTTTATCATTGAATTTTGTCTAATGCTTTTTCTGTATCAATTGAGATGATCATATGATTTTTATCCTTCATTGCATTTATGTAGTGTACCACATTTATCAATCTGCATAAGTCAAACCATCCTTGCACATCAGGGATAAATTCTACTTGATTGTGGTATATGATCCTTTTAAAGGACTGTTCAATTCAGACTGCTAGTCTTTTGTTGAAGATTTTTACATCTATTTTCATCAGAGATATTGCTCTGCAATTTTCTTTTCTTATATTGTCCTTTTCTAGCTTTGGTATCAGGGTGATGTTGGTCTCATACAATGAGTTTAGACATGTTTCCACCTCTTCAATTCTTTTGGACGCATTTAAGAAGTTTGGGTGTTAATGGTTCTTTAAATGTTAGGTAAAATCACCAAAGCCTCTGCTTCTACAGTTTTCTTTGCTTGATAGTTTTAGATTACTGATTCAATCTCTTTACTCATAGGTTTTTCACATTTTCTATTTCTTCAGAATTCAATCTTGGTAGGTTGTCTGTTTCTAGGAATGTGTACATTTCTTCCTGGTTATCCAATTTGTTGGCATAACTTTGTTCATAATAGTCTCTTATAATTCTTTGTATTTCTGTGGTATCAGTTGTAATGTCACTTCTTTCATTTCTGATTTTGAGACTTTTCTTTTTTTATCTTAGTTACACTAGCTAAAGGTTTGTCAATTTTGTTGATCTCTTCACCAAAACAGCTCCGAGTGTCACTGATTTTTTCCCAACTCTTAGTTTTGTTGGCTTTTTCCCCTGTTGTTTTTCTGATCCCTACTTTTACTCCTGCTCTATCTTTATTTCTTCCCTTCTGCTAGCCCTGGGCTGTTTACTCTTCTTTTCCAAGTTCCATGGGGTGTAAAGTTAACTAGTTTTTTGAGATCTTTCTTCTTTTTAATGTAGACCTTTATCACTATAAAATTCCTTCTTAGTACTGCTTTTGCTGCATCCCATTTCACTTGTCTCAAGATTTTTTATTTCCCCTGATTTCTTCTTAAGCCATTGGTTGTTCAAGAATGTGCTGTCTAATTTCCACATCTTTGTGTATTTTAGTTTGCTTTCTGTTATTGATTTCTAGCTTCATTCCACTGTCACTGGAAAAGATACCAGATATGATTTCAATTTACTTATATTTGTTAAGACTTGTCTCGTTACCTAACTTGTGATTTATCCTGGAAATGTTCCATGGGCACTTGAGAAGAATGCGTATTCTGCTACTATTGGGTAGATGTTCTGTACATCTCTATTAGTTCCATTTGGTCAATAGTGTTGTTAAAGTCCACTGTGTTCTTACTGATGTTCTGTCTAGATACTCCATCCATTACTAAATGTGAGGTATTGAAGTCTCCTACTATTATTGTATTGTTACCTATTTCTCTATTCAGATTTGTCAATGTTTCCTTTATATATTTAGGTGCTCTGATGTTAAGGGCATATCTCGTTATAATTATTACATCTTCTGGATAAATTGACTCCTTTGCCATTATATAATGACCTTTTAGTCTCTTATGACAGTTTTGGCTTAAAATCTATTTTGTCTTATATAAGTTCTATTCATTCAGCCACTCTAAGTCTTTTGATTAAAGAGTTTAATGCACTTACATATAAAGTAATTATTGATACATAAGGACTTAATATTGCCATTTTTTTAAATTATCTTCTGTCTTGCAACTCTTTTCTCCCCCTTTTCTTCTCTTGATATCTTCCTTTGTAATTGTTGATTTTTTGTAGTGATATTCTTTAATTCCTTTCTCTTTTTCTTTTGTGTGTCTTCTATAGGTATTTGCTTTGTGATGATCAGGAGGCTAACATAAAACAACTTAAGGGACTTCCCTGGTGGCACAGTGGTTAAGAATCCACCTGCCAAGGCAGGAGACATGGGTTCAAGCCCTGGTCCCGGAAGATCCCACATGCCGTGGAGCAGCTAAGCCCACGCACCACAACTACTGAGCCTATGCTCTAGAGCCCACAAGCTACAACTACTGAGCCTGTGTGCCACAACTACTGAAGCCCGCATGCCTAGAGCCTGTGCACCACAACAGGAGAAGCCACCACAATGAGAAGCCCGCGCACTGCAACGAAGAGCAGCCCCCACTCGCTGCAACTAGAGAAAGCCCGTGCGCAGCAACGAAGGCTCAACGCAGCCAATAAATAATTAATTTTTTAAAAAAACTTAAGTTATAACACTATTAAAAGCTAATAACAACTTAAACTTCAATCACATACAGAAACTACATTTACTTCACCTCATAAACACTCTATGTCACTGAGGTCACAATTTGTTTTTTTTTTAATATTGTATATCCATAAACATATTTTTGCAGTTATAGTTATTCTCAAGACTTGCCTTTTAACTTATATTATAGAATTAAAAGTGATTTATATACTACCATTATGGTATTAGACTATTCTCTATTTGTCCATATATTTACCTTAGCAGTGAATTTTATACTGTTACATGCTTTGTGTTGCTGTTCAGTATCCTTTTGATTCGACTTGAAAAATTACCTTTAGCATTTTTTGTAAGGCAGTTCTACTGGTGATGTATTAATTGCCTTAGCTTCTATCTGGGAAAGTCTTTATCTGTCACTTGTGAAGGACAGTTTTGCCAGGCACAGTGTCCTGGGTTGGCAGGCTTTTTTCTTTCCAAATTTTGAATATATCACCCCACAACCATTTGGCCTGTAAGGTTTCTGCTGAGAAATCTACTTATAGTCTTATGGGGACTCCTTTGTATATGACCAGTCACTTTTCTCTTGTTGCTTTCAAAATTCTCTGTCTTTGACTTCTGAGAATCTGATCATACAGCTGGACTTCAGTATCCATGGGGGATTGGTTTCAGGAGCCCCCATGTATACTAAAATCCATGGATGCTCAAGTCCCTTATATAACATGGCATAGTATAGTAGACCCTCCATATCTCCAGGTCTCACGTGGATTCAACTAACAATGGATGGAAATTTTGATCTGTAGTCAGTTGAATCTGTGGGGAAAAACACTGCAACTACAAAAAACTAACTACAAAAGCTATTTATTGAAAAAAATCCAGGTATAAGTGGACCTGCACAGTTCAAACCCAGTTGTTGAATGGTCAACTGTTCTTTGCGTAGAATTTTTTAGATTCATTCTTTTAGGGATTCTTTGAGCTTCAACAATCTGGATGTCCATTTCCCTACCCAGTTTGGGAAGTTTTAGCCCATTATTTCATTAATAAGTCTTCTACACCTTTCTTTCTTTTGCTTCTGGGACTCCCATAATGCTTATTAATCACTAATGTTGGTCCATAAGTCCCTTAGGCTCTCTTTACTCTTTTTTCATTCTTTTTTTCTTTCTGCTCCTCTGACTGGTTAATTTCAAATGACTTGTCTTAGAATTTGTTGACTTTTCCATGAATCTGTTGACTTTTCCATCTGCTTGATCAGATATGCTACTGAATTCCTTAACTGAATTTTTCAGTTGTTGTTGTATTCTTCAGCTCCAAACTTTGTTCAGTGGTTTTTTACAGTAATTTTTTGTTGCTATTTTCATTTTTTTCTCATGTATCATTTTCTTGATTTCCTTTAGTTGTCTGTGTGCTCAGGTAACTCAGTAAGCTTCCTAAAGATGATTACTTTGAAATCGTCAAGCAATTCAAAAATGTCCATTTCTTTAGGGTAAGTTACTAGAGATTTACTTTATTCCTTTGATTGTTTAATGTTTCCCTGATTCTTCCCATTCCTCGTAGATCTGTGTTGGTATCTGTGCATTTGAAGAAACAGCCACCTCTCTCCCAGGCATTATGAACTGGCTTTGACAAGGAAAGATCTCTGGCAATAAGCCCAGCTGAGATTCAGGGAGCCTTTCAAACAGCAAGAACCCATCCCTTTTCCTTTATTTTTAGCTGCCCCCACCAAGGTATGCCAGTTTCGTCAGTGGCCCTGCTGAGATGAACAGGTAGCACACTGAAAGGCCAGGAATGCTCCACTCCTCTCCCTCCCTTCTGGAGGAGAAGCCTCAGTTTCTGTGCCTTCTCCTAATCCCAAAAAGCTGTGCCAGGCAACAGCAAGCTGCCTGCTGTCTTCCTTTGTTCTTAGCTGTCCCAGGTACCTGAACTATACTGAATCCATCAGCACTCTGAGTGAGATGAGACAAAATCTTAGCCTCTCAGGCAGTGCATCAAAAGGCCAACAACATTTGATGGAGATTCCACTCTCTTTTCCCCACCTCTATCTACCACAAGGAAGAAGTAGTAGGCTAAGGCAACCTTCTCTTGGTGCTGAGCTGTGCCTGCTTGGAGGAGGGACTGATGCAGGTAAAATGAAATTGCTCTCCTTACCTGTTTCAGTGTGGCGTTCTTGGCTTTGTGCTCATCCTGGGTACTGCAACTTACCTGGAATCTAGACTTCTAATAAAGGTATTCTGATCTGTGTATCATTGAGTCAGCATTGCTGTGGGGGAACGAAGGGTGGGACTTTCTATTCACCATCTTGCTGATGTCACTTCTCCCTTATACTATTTTTTGAATTTTTAATTTGAGACAATCTTTTTACTTCTTACCCATCTCCTCCCAATATAGATTTCACTTGAATCCAATGGTCACAGAAAGAGATTTAAGCATACTTTATTTTCTGTGTGTGTGACAGAGCTCATATCCCTTACTATCTGAACTTTTGCTACTTGCTATCTAAAATACAGTAACCAAAAGATTTCAATAACTTAGTATTCTCACTATCCAAGCTTTCATTATCTATACTCAGGAAGTGAAGATTTGGATAGCAAGAAATAATTATATGTATTTTACTGATGCCCAGCCTCTCATCAAACAGGAGAGGTGCTGTCCTCATCATGCAGTGATGAGGGTCATTCTCCCAGAGTAAGACATATGCAGCCTTGCCAGACTGCTGTATACAGCCCCAGAGTGAAGAGAACAATGCAGTACCTGCACATTTACCAGGCATCCCCTCTCTGTGAATTTCCCCCAACGAACACTACTCAAGCACCTCTAGGGGGGCATTCTGACTTATCCTTATATATGCCACTTTTTGGTTCCATCAATACTAATTGTTTACATTACTTCTATACATAATAATTATTGTTCACAGCTGAGCAATATAGTGTACTATGATTATATTTCCTTTCATATATAACTGTTTGTTTCTTCTGGAATTAAGAAATGTGTCACTCTGCTATCAGTGACCTCAGCATTTGGTTGACTGAATTAATGTCACTGTGAAGATATATAAGCCATCTCATTGTAGAATTCATCACTTACTGCCAACTGTTAAAGGCAAGCAAAAAGTTTGTACATTTTTACTTTTAGGTTCCATTAGGCCTTTAATAGCCTTATTCTCCTTCTTTCCTTCCATTATTAAACACATGCCCACTAAGAGAAAAAGCAACTCATGCTGAACTTTCAGGCCCTTGAATTGTGTGTGGATCACAAAGTAAAATCAGTACAGATCATTTCTCTAATCTGCAATATAAAAGGTAGATGCAATAACTGAGAAATGGAAACAAACAGAACATTGAAGAATTTTTTTTTAAAGGGACTCTCCAAAACAGAAAATCTCAAGGGACTGAGGCTCACATTCCTCTCACAATCAATATGGAATCACATTTGAAATCCTACCAGGAGGTGATGATTTAGTGGTTAACTAATGAAATGGAGAGAAGTGTTAAAACTCTTCTTCCCTTTTAAAAAAAGTAAAAATTGTGTCACTTTTTTATTTGCTCAGTTTTTTAACTTACATTTTAACTCTTTCCAGAATTCTCAAAAAGAAATGTAAAATACCTTTCTATATTATTGATTTATACTTTTTTTTTAATTTTTTACCTGTATGGTCAAAAGCATTTCAATCTGGAAACTCATGTCCCTTGAGTCTGAAAATGTTCTTGAATGACTTCTTTACTAATTTCCATTTCTCTGTTCTCTACTTCTGAAATTCCTAATAATCACTGTTAGAGTACCTAGATTGCTTCTCTAATGTTCTTTTCTTTTTGCTCCTCTTTGTTCTAATTTTTGGAAAACTTACTCAATTTTTTATTTCTCCACCCCACCCAACCCCCTGCCCCCAGTTACTTCTTTATTTTGACAATAATATTTAACTTCCATGTGCTCTTTCTCATTCTTTGACTCCTGGTCATGTTTCATACAGGCAAAATCTCTTACTGCCTTATGATATTTCTTGTATTTATTATGATATTTATTATATGACATTTATTATAGTTTCTTTGTTTTCTTCAGCATTACCTCTGTCTCTTATGAGCTCCATTTTTGTTACTTTTGGTTTTTTGTCTTCCATGTTGGGGGTTTTCCTCAAATGTATTAAGATCCTTTGTTGTCCATTTATATATAAAAATGTGGCACTAAAAAGATTGTTGGTGGTTTTCTTGACCTGGGGGAGGCGCAGCTTGCCAACACATCTTCTCTATAGGTACCTGAATAGGGGACCTGCATTTTGTTAGGAGACCGTTAAATATTCTTATATCTCTGTTCTTTCTCTAAGTCTACTCATTTTCTCCAGACATGAATTTTTAAGGCTTCTGCCTGGACAGGACAATGAACAGCTTCCAGCAATCTTGGAGCTGAACGATTCATTGAGTACTCATTGTTCAGAAGAATGGGCTTTCATTTATTTGCTCAGTTTTCAACATAAACCTAAGCCCTGTACCTTAATATGCTGATGTCCTTAAGTGCAGAGACTACTTCTTTCTATTTTGGAATAAAGCTCTTGCTGCCTACCTTGACAAGAGGAGGACTAGAGAGTGTATATATATTCCTTATAAAGACTTTAATTCAATTTTCATATTTTCCAGCATCACCATCCCTCACTCCAACCATCAGAGGTCAGAGGTGTCACCCATTCCTAAGACTTTCTAGATGTAGATTTCAGTTTTCTCCATTTTGCTTAGACAGCACTTATAAATTTATTTTTTGTCATTCAAAAATTTACTAACATATCTTGACCATTATCTTTTCCCCTGTTCTCTTTATCCATAGGCACTTATATATTTTTGAAAATCCTTTACAGTCATTTTAGTGAGATTTTGGGAGGAAGCAGAGATAAATACTTATGCTCAAGGCATCATATTTACTCAAGTTCCTGCTGTCAGTTTCAAATTTCCTTTTTACATATTCTAATGATGTGATGTTCTCTCTTTGATAATATGTGATTCAATGTTCAAGTTAATTATTTTTTTAAAAAGTAACTTTAAAAATGTTCTGGGAATCTATACTTTCAGTCCAGTAGAGGTTAAAGATCTAAGTAAAATTATGGACCATCACAAATACTAATGTCAAATCCAAAACTTGGTCTTGTGTTTATTAAATTAAACCTAACAAACGTTTTATGTGAAAAAAATTAAGGATCCTTTCAATAAATCAACATTACTTTTGAAAATATATTTACTGAATCATGCAGTTAATTCACTGGATGCAATGAACAAAACAAATTTGAAGACTTTCTTAGACTATATCCTAACATTAACTCCTTAACGTACAAATACACTTATTTATTCTTACGTTCAAGACATTAGTTTCGGCCACCTTGTATTTTAATATCATTCACTCACTTGCTCATTCATTCATTTATTTAGTGTGTTTGTGTACTAATTCAAGGACTGTGCTAAGCACTGTGAAAAACATGTATAATATGGTCCTATCCTCACAATCTGCAACAGGAAAGTCAAAAGACTGACACATATAAGTAATTACACTGAAATATAAATGTTGTGAAAGCAGTATTCAAGAAGCTACAGGGGCTTCCCTGGCAGCCCAGTGGTTAAGATTTGGCCTTCCAATTCAAGGGGTGTGGGTTCAATCCCTGGCTAGGGAGCTAAGAACCCACACACCTCGTGACCAAAACACCAAAACATAAAACAGAAGCAATATTGTAAAAAATTCAATAAAGACTTTAAAAATGGTTGATATCAAAATTAAAAATCTTTAAAAAAAACAAAAAAATAAGCTATAGATCCACATGAGTAGAAGAGGTGTCTGTATATGACCTTCTTAATGATATTTAATCAGTCACAAGAACACAATTAACATAAACTTAAACACAATTTATTATGCTATCTCCAGAATAATTTCTGAAAATAGGGAGAAAGAGATAATGATTATCATGATAGTCAAACAAATGCATTCGTACTAATTCTCAAGATGTAACCCAAAACAGCAATCCATGTAAGAATATAGTTAACATTCTCTGACCCAATTTCAAATCAATAATAAGTGTGAAAAGTCATTCAATCCACTGAAACCAAAATGAAAAACACAACTGTACCCCATGCAACTAGAAATATTTCTAGTAGACTCACTTAAAATCATTGCTCTATGTCCTCTGATCTATAGGCTGTCCTTCCCACCAAACAACCTCCCTTGATCCATCCTCAGGTGCAGTAAAAAGTCAGTCAAATTCAGCAACTCAGGGAAACATCAACAGCAATCACCAAAAACAGACCTAAAGCTCATAATTTTATGAAACCCACCCATAAGTTCTTTCTCTACCAATAAAGTATGGAAAGGGGGAAAGTCTCTTTCTAGTTTTCTTAGCTACATTATTTGTAAAACTTTAAACTTCTTTTTAAATATCATGTATACTTTATTTTTTTAACATCTTTATTGGAATATAATTGTTTTACAGTGTTAGGTTAGTTTCTGCTATATAAAAAATTTAATCAGCTATATGTATACATATATCCCCACATCCCCCATATCCCCTCCCTCTTGCATCTGCTTCCCACACCACCTATCTCACTCCTCTAGGAGGTCACAAAGCATCGAGCTAATCTCTGAGCAATGCAGCTGCTTCCCATTAACTATATATTTTACATATGGTAGTATATGTATGTCAATGCTACTCTTTCACTTCGTCCCAGCTTACCATTCCCCCTCCCTATGTCCTTAAGTCCATTCTCCATGTCTGTGTCTTTATTCCTGTCCTGCCCCTAGGTTCTTCAGACCATTTTTTTTTAGATTCCATATATGTTAGCATACATTATTTGTTTTTTCTCTTTCTGACTTATGTCTGTATGACAGACTCTAAGTCCATCCAACTACTACAAATAACTCAATTTGGTTTCTTTTATGGCTGAGTAATATTCCATTGTATATATGTGCCACATCTTCTTTATCCATTCATCCGATGATGGACACTTAGGTTGCTTCCATGTCCTGGCTATTATAAATACAGCTGCAGTGAACATTGTGGTACAGGACTCTTTTTGAATTATGGTTTTCTCAGGGTATATGCGCAGTAGTGGGATTCCTGGGTTGTATGGTAGTTCTTTTTTAGTTTTTTAAGGAAATTCAATATAGTTCTCCCTAGTGGCTGCATCAATTTACATTCTCACCAACAGTGCAAGAGTGTTCCCTTTTCTCCACACCCTCTCCAGCATTTAATGTTGCAGATTTTTTAATGATGGCCTTTCTGACCGGTGTGAGGTGATACCTCATTGTACTTTTGATTTGCATTTCTCTAATGATTAGTGATGTGGAGCATCCTTTCAGGTGTTTGTTGGCAATCTGTATATCTTCTTTGGAGAAATGTCTATTTAGGTCTTCTGCCCATTTTCGGATTGGGCTGTTTTTTTGATATTGAGCTGCATGAGCAGCTTGTATATTTTGGAGATTAATCCTTTGTAGGTTGCATAGTTTGCAAATATATCCTTCCATTCTGAGGATTGACTTTTTGTATTGATGATGGTTTCCTTTGTGGTGCAAAAGCTTTTAAGTTTCATTAGGTCCCATTTGTTTATTTTTATTTCCATTTCTCTAGGAGGTGGGCCAAAAAGGATCTTCCTGTGATTTATGTCATAGAGTGTTCCGCCTATGTTTTCCTCTAAGAGTTTTATACTGTCTGGCCTTACATTTAGGTCTTTAAATCCATTTTGAGTTTATTTTTGTGTATGGTGTTAGGGAGTGTTCTAATTTCATTCTTTTACATGTAGCTGGCAAGTTGTCCAAGCACCACTTATTGCAGAGGCTGTCTTTTCTCCACTGTATATTCTTGCCTCCATTATCAAAGATAAGGTGATCATATGTACGTGGGTTTATCTCTGGGCTTTCTAGCCTCTTCCATTGATTTATATTTCTGTTTTTGTGCCAATACCATACTGTCTTGTTTACTGTAGCTTTGTAGTACAGTCTGAAGTCCAGGAGCCTGATTCCTCCAGCTACATTTTTCTTTCTCAAGAATTATTTGGCTATTTGGGGTCTTTTGTGTTTCCATACACATTGTAAAACTTGTTGTATAATTTCTTTCATCAGTGTCTTATAATTTTCTGCATACAGGTCTTTTGTCTCCTTAGGTAGGTTTATTTCTAGGTATTTTATTCTTTTTGTTACATTGGTAAATGGGAGTGTTTCCTTAATTTCTCTTTCAGATTTTTCATCATTAGTGTATAGGAATACAAGAGATTTCTGTGCATTATTTTTGTATCCTGCTACTTTACCAAATTCACTGATTACCTCTAGTAGTTACCTGGTAGCATCTTTAGGATTCGTTATGTATAGTATCACGTCACCTGCAAACAGTGACAGTTTTACTTCTTTTCCGATTTGGATTCCCTTTATTTCTTTTTCTTCTCTGATTGCTGTGGCTAAAACTTCTAAAACTATGTTGACTAACAGTGGTGAGAGTGGGCAACCTTGTCTTGTTCCTGATCTTAGAGGAAATGGTTACAGTTTTTCACCATGGAGAACAATGTTGGCTATGGGTCTGTCATATATGGCCTTTATTATGTTGAGGTAGGTTCCCTCTATGCCTACTTTCTGGAGGGTTTTTATCATAAATGGGTGTTGAATTTTGTCAAAAGCTTTTTCTGTACCTATAGAGATGATCATATGGTTTTTATCCTTCAATTTTTTAATATGGTGTATCACAATGATTGATTTGCATATTGAAGAATCCTTGCATTCCTGGGATAAACCCCACGTGATCATGGTGCATGATCCTTTTAATGTGCTGTTGGATTCTGTTTGCTAGTATTTTGTTGAGGATTTTTGCATCTATGCTCATCAGAGGTATTGGCCTGTAGTTTTCTTTTTTCATGGCATCATTGTCTGGTTTTGGTATCAGGGTGATGGTGGCCTCACAGATTGAATTTGGGAGTGTTCCTCCTTTTGCTATATTTTGGAAGAGTTTGAGAAGGATGGTTGTTAGCTCTTCTCTAAATGTTTCATAGAATTCGCCTGTGAAGTCATCTGGTCCTGGGCTTTTGTTTGTTGGAAGATTTTTAATCACAGCTTCAATTTCAGTGCTTGTGATTGGTCTGTTTATATTTTCTATTTATTCCTGGTTCAGTCTCAGAAGGTTGTGCTTTTCTAAGAATTTGTCCATTTCTTCCAGGTTGTCCATTTTTTTGGTATATAGTTGCTTGTAGTAATCTCCCATGGTCCTTTGTATTTCTGCAGTGTCAGTTGTTACTTCTCCTTTTTCATCTAATTCTGTTGCTTTGAGTCTTCTCCCTTTTTATGTTGATGAGTCTGGCTAATGGCTTATCAATTTTGTTTATCTTCTCAAAGAACCAGCTTTTAGTTTTATTGATCATTGCTGCAGTTTTCTTCATTTCCTTTTCATTTATATCTGATGTGATCTTTATGATTCCTTCCTTCTGCGAACTTTGGGGGTTTTTTGTTCTTCTTTCTCTAATTGCTTTAGGTGTAAGGTTAGGTTGTTTTGAGATTTTTCTTGTTTTTTTAGGTGGCATTATATCGCTATAAACTTCCCTCTTAGAACTGCTTTTGCTGCATCCCACAGGTATTGGGTCACGGTGTTTTCATTGCCATTTGTTTCTAGGTATTTCTTGATTTCCCCTTTGATTTCTTCAGTGATCTCTTGCGTATTTAGTAGCGTATTTTTTAGCCTCCATGGGTCTATTTTTTAGTTTTTTTCCTGTAATTGATATCTAGTCTCATAGTGTTGTGGTCAGAAAAAGATACTTGATATGATTTCAGTTTTCTTAAATTTACCAAAGCTTGATTTGTGACCCAAGGTATGATCTATCCTGGAGAATTTTCCATGAGCACTTGAAAAGAAAGTGTATCCTGTTGGTTTTAGATGGAATGTCCTATAAATATCAATTAAGTCCATCTTGTTTAATGTGTCATTTAAAGCTTGTGTTTCCTTATTTATTTTCATTTCGGATGATCTGTCCATTAAAGAAAGCGGGGTGTTAAAGCCCCCTCCTATGATTGTGTTACTGTCAATTTCCCCTTTTATGGCTGTTAGCATTTGCCTTATGTATTGAGGTGCTCCTATGTTGGGTGCATAAATATTTACAATTGTTATATCTTCTGTTTGGATTGATCTCTTGATCAGTCTGTAGTGTCCTTCTTTTAGTCTCTTGTAATAGTCTTTATTTTAAAGTCTATTTTGTCTGATATGAGAATTGCTACTCCAGCTTTCTTTTGATTTCCATTTGTATAGAATATCTTTTTCCATCCCCTCGGTTTCAGTCTGTATGTGTCCCTAGGTCGGAAGTAGGTCTCTTTTAGACAGCACATATATGGGTCTTGTTTTTGTATACATTCAGCCAGTCTATGTCTTTTGGTCGGAGCATTTAATCCATTTATATTGAAGGTGATTGTCGATATGTATGTTGCTATGACCATTTTCTTAATTGCTTTGGGTTACTGTAGGTCTTTTCCTGCTCTTGTGTTTCCTGCCTGGAGAAGTTCCTTTAGCATTTGTTGTAAAGCTGGTTTCGTGGTGCTGAATTCTCTTAACTTTTGCATGTCTGTAAAGGTTTTAATTTCTCCATGGAATCTGAATGAGATCCTTGCTGGGTAGAGTAATCTTGGTTGTAGGTTTTTCCCTTTCATCACTTTAAATATGTCCTGCCACTCCCTTCTGGCTTGCAGAGTTTCTGCTGAAAGATCAGCTGTTAATCTTATGGGGATTCCCTTGTATGTTATTTGTAGCTTTTCCCTTGCTGCTTTTAATATTTTTTCTTTGTGTTTAATTTTTGATATTTTGATCAATATGTGTCTTGGTGTGTTTCTCCTTGGATTTATCATATATGGGACTCTTTGCACTTCCTGGACTTGACTGACTACTTCCTTTCCCATATTAGGGAAGTTTTCAATTATAATGTCTTCAAATATATTCTCAGTCGCTCTCCTTTTCTCTTCTTCTGGGACCCCTATGATTTGAATGTTGTTGTGTTTATTAATGTTGCCCTAGAGGTCTCTGAGACTGTCCTCAATTCTTTTCATTCTTTTTCCTTTATTCTGCTCTGTGGTAGTTATTTCCACTATTTTATCTTCCAGGTCACGTCTCCATTCTTCTGCCTCAGTTATTCTGCTATTGATTCCTTCTAGAGAATTTTTAATTTCAATTATTGTGTTGTTCATCATAGTTTGCTTGCTCTTTAGTTCATCTAGGTCCTTGTCAAACGTTTCTTGTATTTTCTCCATTCTATTTCCAAGATTTTGGATCATCTTTATTATCATTACTGTGAATTCTTTTTCAGGTAGACTATCTATTTCCTCTTCATTTGTTTCATCTGGTAGGTTTTTACCTTGCTCCTTCATCTGCTACATATTTCTCTGTCTTCTCATTTACTTTAACTTACTGTGTTTGGGGTCTCCATTTTGCAGGCTTCAGGTTCATACTTCCCATTGTATTTGGTGTCTGCCCCCCGCGGGTAAGGTTGTTTCAGTGGCTTGTGTAGGCTTCCTGGTGGAGGGGACTGGTGCCTGTGTTCTGGTGGGTGGGGCTGGATCTTGTCTCTCTGCTGGGCAGGACCATGTTCGGTGGTGTGTTTTGGGGTGTCTGTGAACTTACTATGATTTTAGGCAGCCTCTCTGCTAATGGGTGAGGTTTTATTCCTGTCTTGCTAGCTGTTTGGCATGGGGCATCCAGCACTGGAGTTTGCTGGCTCTGGGTGGAGCTGGGTCTTAGTGTTGAGACAGAGATCTCTGGGAGAGCTCTCGCAGATTGACATTAGCTGGGGCCGGAAGGTCTCTAGTGGTCCAATGTCCTGATCTCGGTTCTCCCACCTCAGAGGCTCAGGCCTGACACCAGGCCGGAGCACCAGGCCCCTGTCAACCACATGGCTCAGCAGGGAGAAAAAAATAAATAAAATAAATAAAATAATAAAATAATAAATAAATATTAAAATTAAAATTTTAAAAAAATAATAATTACAAAAAAGAAGAGAGCAACCAAACCAATAAACAAATCCACCAATGATAACAAGCGCTAAAAACTAAACTGAGATAAACATAAAAATCAGAAACAAATCAGTTGCAGACAGCAAACCTCAAGTCTACAGTTGCTTCCAAAGTCCACCTCCTTAATTTTGAGATGATTCATTGTCTCTTCAGGTATTCCACAGATACAGGGTACATCAAGTTGATTTTGGGGATTTAATCTGCTCCTCCTGAGGCTGCATGAAGAAATTTCCCTTCCTCTTCTGTTAGCTCAGCTCCTGGGGTTCAGCTTTGGTTTTGGCCCCAACTCTGAGTGTAGGTTGCCCTCACGCATCTGTTTCCCGCCCAGACAGGAGGGGGTTAAAGCAGCGGCTGATTAGGGGGCTCTTGCTCATTCAGGCCGGGGAGAAGGAGGGTAATTGTAGTTATAATTGGAATGCTAGGCGAGCCTGTGGCAGCAGAGGCCGGCATGACACTGCACCAAGCTGAGGTGCACTGTGTGTTCTCCTGAGGAAGTTGTCCCTGGATCATGGGACTCTGGCAGTGGTAGGCTGCACAGGCTCCTGGGGTGGTGGGTGTGGACAGTGACCTGTGCTTGCACACAGGATTCTTGGTGGCTGCAGCAGCAGCGTTAGCGTTTCATGCCCGTCTCTGGGGTCCGAGCTGATAGCCAAGGCTTGCACTTACCTCTGGAGCTCACTTAGGTGGTTCTCTGCTTTCTGTGGGCAGACGGAGAAGGAATCCCCTCTCCTCGCACACCCCGGAACAATGGTGTCCTGCTTCTTATGCAGGTCCAGACTTTTTCCCAGACTCCCTCCCAGCTAGCTGTGGTGCACTAGCCCCCTTCAGGCTGTGTTCACGCAGCCAACCCATCCTCTCCATGGGATCTGACCTCCGAAGCCCGAGCCTCAGCTCCCAGCCCCCACCCTACGCAGCAGGTGAGCAGACAAGCCTCTCAGGCTGGTGAGTGCTGGTCGGCACTGATCCCCTGTGCAGGAATCTCTTCACTTTGTCCTCTGCATCCCTGTTGCTGCGCTTTCCTCTGTGTCTCCGAAGTTTCCCCCCCACCCACCCCCCGTCTCTGCCAGTGAAGGGGCTTCCTAGTGTGTGGAAACTTTTCCTCCCAGAGTTCCCAGAGGTGTAGGACCCATCCCTATTCTTTTGTCTCTGTTTTCTCTTTTTTCTTTTGCCCTAGGTACACGGGTATTTTCTTGCCTCTTGGGAAGTCTGAGGTCTTCTGCCAGCCTTCAGTACGTGTTCTGTAGGAGGTGTTCCACAGGTAGATATATTTTTGATGTATCGGTGGGGAGGAAGGTGATCTCCATGTCTTACTCCTCCGCCATCTTGAAGGTCCCCCACAAAACTTTAAATTTAACAGCAGTTTTATGATGCATTTTCCTCAACTGTATGTTTAATTATGGTCTCAAGAATTGTTGGTGGTTCCTTGAAGACTACTATTCTGGTTCTCATCATAATTTATTCTGTTCTACTCACAGAGCTTAGAGTATCTCTAGTGAAGGTGGTACATATCACAGTGCAGCAATGTAAGGCAGTACTACTCAAAATGCAGGGCTGTGAATTGGTTATTACTGGTCTGCTATGAAATAAGGCAGTATAAATAATAAGACTTTCTCATAGAAGAAGGCATAAGTTTGATTTACATTCTGATACATGTTCCTTAGTGTTTGCTACTGACACAAGTCTACAGACCATACTTAGTTAGATCATTGCCCTAAGACATTTAAATATATATCAAATAACAGAAAAGAAAGAATAGAAAGTATGCAAGACAAAGAGATTAGAACCAGTAGCAAATGGAGAGAGAGACAGAGACAGAGACAGAGACAGAGAGAGAGAGAGAGAGAGAGAGAGAGGGAGAGAAAGATTAAGAGGACTGTAAGAAGATTAAGAAAACTATAGCCCAACTCTGAATGGATTAGTAGCAACAAAACAGGGAAAGCCACTTCCTGGATTCTTTGTCATTCTAGGTGGATCACAAGCGCAGTACCTTTAGGGAGAGCTACACAAAATGCAGGACTGTATAGTATTAGATAAGTCCAAAAAATTATTTACATAATGTTAGTAAGCAAAATAATAGCAGTTTCTATTGTTCTACTTCAAACTCAAAATAGTGTTCTTTACTGACAAAGTAATGTATTATTAATTTTAAAAGTCAGGATGAAGTTTCTGTCTGAAGCACAAATTTGGCTGAGTCACAAAAATCACTATAATACCTTTTTAGTTATCCAAAGAAAAGCTGAACAACTCAAGTTCCTAATGTATTGATATTCTCTGAAACTCCATATTACTGATTCTTCAATGTTTATCATTCCTACCTATTCAAGTTGTAATGTTTCCTTATGCATTCAAAATTAAAATACAGTGGTTGTACTCTTATGCCACTAATGATACTGCTAAGTGAGAGTTTATACATAATAGCAAGGAAATCAGATTTGCAGGGCTAATAAATAAGAAGTGATGTATCCAAAATGTGCTTCTGGCAGCAGCAGTTCATAATAAACTCATAAAATGACAGGTAAACTCAAGTATCTATAAATCATAGAAAGTAATATTTTCTACAAATAAATTCATAAGGAAAATATAATATACACAAATGTTTTCTATTTGTATTATATCATTCTATTAAGAAAATCAAAGTTTTATTTTCAGCAACATAAACTTCTACCTAAAGATAATTAGCAATAATTCTTATTACATCTTTTTCCAGATCAAGGAAAGAAATAATTACATAAATATGAATACATTTATCATATTACTGAGCAAACTCTATAACAAATTGTCTCTTTCTACAAATATCTTTCTGACTAGACAGTACTCCTTAACAACCAAACACGGAGCTTTCTCTAACTTTTAGAATAGGGTCTGACACTCACACAACACACAATTGATATTTTTTGAATGAGTAAATGTAGTAGAGATAGCTGTTTTAATGACGGCCATGCATTTCTAAATCTCACAGTCCTATTTCCTTGCAACATTTGGTGTCCCCTCGGCATCCATGCCAAAAGGTAATGTTTCCTCTAGGTATCTATTTAAAAGGTCCTAGAATTTTATAAATTTTTTGGTGCCCTATCTCTTGCTTTGTCTCAAAGTGAAGAGGTAAAACAGAACTGATGTTTGAGAAAGAAATCAATAAGATGTTCAAAGCTGAGATATTAAGAGCCTAGATGGAGGGTTTGGAAGTTAAGGACACAGAGGAATTACTGTGTTTGAGTGACACTGCAAAAGAGAAAGTGACTGAACTTGGGAATTGATTTTCTGTTCAAAAGAGACCAAAAGATATCAAAGATTACCCTTAAGATGTGAAATTTAAAGAAAAGGAAGAAAATGGCATGTTTGTGGTACTGAAAAAGTTAGGTAGTAAAAAAACTCAAAGGAGAAGCCAATAAGTTCTAGAGATAATATACTGAATTTGAAGAGCACCATAGGACATGAATTAGAAATGCCCAGGCAAGGGACACAGAAAGACATATAAAATAAGAAGTCCACAGAAAAAGATATAAAATGGCTCTTAGTCTTCACTCACACATAATAACAAAACTGCAAGTAAAACCTATTTCAGAATATCATTGTTTACCTTTCAGATAAACAAGGATACAAAAATTTGAAAACAATGCGATGGCCAGGATGTGGAGAAAATAGACACCTTCTTACATTGCTAGTGGAAGTACAAACTGGCACAACAATTTGGCAGTATTTAACAAGTATAATTGTATAGGTCTTTTGATTCAGTGTATAAGTTGTCTACTGCTAGAAAACAAATTACCCCAGAATTTAGCAGCTCAAAAGAACAAACACTGGGAGATTGACTTCTCACATGACAGTGTGAGGAGCTCACTAATCTACCACCTAGTGAAACTGGTGACTGCTATTTAAAAAAAAAAAATTAAAGCCTCTTATGGTATCTGAACCAAGATCATTCCCTCCTTCTACCCTCCCAGGTCATGAAGGTGAAGAGTTGACTCCAGATTGCTGTAGCCAAGACAACAAGATTCCAGCTCCCCCAGGTTCCCAGTCAGAGACCTTTTTTCCTAGGAAGAGCAAGATATCACCATTTCTCATCCTCCCCTCCCCAACCCTCCCTATCCCAGAGGTAACTGTGGCTGAGGCCAAGTCCTAGGCAAGTGCAGTTGAGCCGTGAGGACCCATTCTTCTGCCCAGCCTCTGTTTGTGTAATAAAAGTTCTACCTCAGGTGCAGAGCATTGAGAATGCTGGAGACCCAAACTCCCTTGCCCCAGCTTATGACACAGTGGTTCCACACCAGGATAAGCAAGCCAAGAGAACGTAAGACTACTGCAATCAGCACGTAGAACGGAGGTATCACTCAGAGAAGCATGATATGGTCCCACCTCCAGCTCCAGAGGCTTGGCTCAGATTTTGCCTGGTTGGGAATACAGGGTAGAGAGGCAGGATATAAAACACACAGATCCTAATCTCTTCCCAAAGGGAAATGACTTCATTTGCATCACAGTGTAGAGAAGTTCAAGCCTAAAGGCACTCTGAAGAAGAGTCAGGTTATGGTGAAAGTCAATTGGAAGGAGAGTTAAGATACAGGCTAAACTGTAGGCCTGCTGATTTGCAGGAGAGAAATGAGTCATAAGACAGATAAAGAAGTCCTTCAAGGGTGGAAAATAGTATCAAACACTGACTCAGAAATATCAAAGGAGCCACAATTTGATTAAATTGGTTTTTAGAGCATTTTATGCTCTAGGGCATTGTTGAAAACAATTGAGCAATCAGCCACCAATTTGTGAAGTTTAACAACTGGTTGTGGTCAAGAAAAGAAAGGAGAAGAGCCAAAATCATTGTCAGCCTAGAGTGACTGTGAGCATACCCAAAGCTGCACCCTCCTTAGGAGCAACATCCGTGACTTAACATTGTGGGAGGGGAAAGAGACTTTACTAAAATAATCCAGTTGGTCGCCAATCACATAAACAAGTTTGGAGGAGAAGGGTGCAGAACGGTAACCAAATTTGCTACAATACAATGTCTCAAACAACCACTTTCCATCAAAAAAATTATAAGTCATGCAAAGAAATAGAAAAATATGACCCAGACACCAGGAAAAAAAAGCAGACAACAGAAACTATCGGGGAGAGTGACCACACTTGGGAAAAAGAAAAAAGACTTCAAAATAGCCATTATAAATATATTCACAAAACTAAAGGAAACCATGGTTTAAAAAGTAAAGAAAGGTATCATAAGAATATTACACCAAATAGAGAAAATCAAAAAGAGAAAGACAGTACAGTCAGCCCTCCATATCCATGGGTTCCACATCCATGGAATCAATCAACTGCAACTCAAAAATATTTGAAAAAAAAATTTTCAGAAAGTTCCAAAAAACAAAACTCAAATTTGCCATGTGCTGGCAAGTGTTTACATAGCATTTACATTATATTAGTTATTATAAGTAATCTAGAGATGCTGATGATTTCAAGTTTACAGAGGATATGCATGGGTTATATGCAAATACTACACCATCTTATATGAGAGACTTGAGCATCCTAGGATTTTGGTATCTGTGGGGTTCCAGGATCCAATCTCCTGTGGATATTGAGGGATGACCATAATTTGAATCCACATGTGAAAACATTTACTGGTGAAGGTAATTATATAAACATAAAAGTTTAAAAGTACGTTTTCTTTCTACTTTCTTCTCCTGATTTGAAAAGCAACTGCTTAAAATAATATGTACATAATGTATCGACAGGCTCAAAACATATAAAAAATGTATCATATGTGTAATATAATTGCCAATAACAGCATAAATGAGGTCAGCTGTAGCAAAGTTCTATTGGGCTAAGGAAATGACTACTGAATAATAAAGCAATAATTATAACAATGCATTGTTGTTTTTGTAATATTAATAGATAATATGTATAACAATACCACAAAAAGGGATTGAAGGGAATATAGCTGTATTTCAGTAATGTTTCTATATATCACTGGAATTAAGCTTGGCTAAATCTGAAGCTGATTTTGTTAAGATACATATAGCAAACCCTAGAGCATTAACTAAAAGAAAAAAATACCTCAAAAAATATAGTGAAAAATTCATTAAATTAAAATGCTACATTAGAAAATATTTATGTAATGCAAAAGAAAGATTCAAAGACATAAATACATTGAAAGTTAAGGATGAGAAAAACAATTTGCAAATAACAACCACAAGAAAGCTGGAGTAAATATACTAATATTAGACAAAGTTGACTTTAAACAAAAAAGTCACTGAAGAAAAAGAGGCACATTTTATAACAAGTCCCTGACAGAGTCAATCCATCAGGAAGATATAACAGTTATAAACATATACATACCTAATAACAGAGGACAAAAATACATGAAGCAAAAATGACAGATATGAAAGAAGAAATGGACAATTCAATTATAATTGTTGGAGACTTCAATATCCTACTGTGATCGTTAATTTTATGTGTCAACTTGGAGCGTATTTTTGGATGAGATTAATGTTTAAATTGGTGGACTGTGAGTAAGCATGATGCCCTCCATAATGTAAGTGGGCTTCATCCAATCAGTTGAAGGCTTGAACAGAACAAAAAGACCAGCCTCCCTGAACAAGAAATCTCCAGCAGACTGCCTTTATCTGCACCATCGACTCTCCCAGTCTCGAACCTAGCAGCCCACACTGCAGATGTGGACTTGCCAGTCTCCAAAATCATATAAGCCAATTCTTTATAATAAGTCTCTTTCTATATATACATTCACACACATCCTTTTTGTTCTGTGCTCTCTGGAGAATCCCAATATAACCACTTTCAATAATGGATAGACAACTAGACAGAAGATCAACAAGAAAATAGAAGACCTGAGCAATACTACAAACTAGACCTGACATCATTAGAATACTCTTCTAAAATATGACAGTTAAATATATATCATTTTCAAGTGCACATGGAACATTTTCAGGATAAACCATATGCTAGGCTATTTTTAAAATACTCAATAAATGTAAAAGGTTAGAAATAATGCAAAGTATGTTCTCTGACCACAATGGAATAAAACTGGAAGTCAAATAGAAAAACTCACAAATGTGTGGAAATTAAACAATACATTATTAAAAAAGCAACGGGTCAAGAGGAAATCAAAAGACAAATCAGAAAATACTGTACGATGAGTAAAAATGAAGGGACAAAATATCAAAATGCATGGGAGGCAGCTAAAACAGTGCTTAGAAAGAAATTTATAGCTATAAATACCTATATTAAGCTAGAAGAAAGGTCCTAAGTCAACATTAGGTTTAATGTTCTACCATAAGACACTGAAAAATACAAGAGCAAACTAAACCTAAAGCAAATAGAAGGAAGGAATAAAGATTAGAGATGAAATTTGGGCTTCCCTGGTGGTGCAGTGGTTGAGAGTCCGCCTGCCGATGCAGGGGACACAGGTTCGTGCCCCGGTCCGGGAGGATCCCACATACGGCGAAGCGGCCGGGCCCGTGAGCCATGGCCACTGAGCCTGCGCGTCCGGAGCCTGTGCTCCGCAACGGGAGAGGCCACAACAGTGAGAGGTCCGCGTACCCCAAAAAAAAAAAAAAAAAAAAAAAAGATTAGAGATGAAATTAATAAAATAGAGAATAGAAAAACAATACAGAAAATGAATGAAAACCAAAAGCTTGTTGTTTGAAAAGATCAACAAAACTGACAAGCCTTTAGCTATACTGATAATATTAAAAAAAAGAAAAGCCTCAAATTACCGAATCAGAAATAAAAAAGGGTATATTACTAATAACCTAATAAAAACTAAAAAGAATTATAACGGAATACTATGAAAAACTGTACATCAGCAAATTAGATACTTAGAAGAAATGGGTGAATTTCTCGAAAAACACAAATACCAAAAGTGACTCAAGAAAAAATAAAATCCCAAGTTGACCTGTAATAGGTAAAGAAATTCAATTTGTAATAAAAAAAAATTACCCACAAACAAAAGTCTAGGGCTAGAGGGGTTCACCACTGAATTCTACCAACCGTTCAAAGAAGAATTAATACCAGTGCTTCAAAAAACCTTCCAGGGCTTCCCTGGTGGCGCAGTGGTTGAGAGTCCGCCTGCCAATGCAGGGGACGTGGGTTCGTGCCCCGGCCGGGAAGATCCCACATGCCGCGGAGCGGCTGGGCCCGTGAGCCATGGCCACTGAGCCTGCGTGTACGGAGCCTGTGCTCCGCGACGGGAGAGGCCACAACTGTGAGAGGCCCGCATACCACAAAAAAAAAAAAAAAAACTTCCAAAAAATAGAAGAGAAGAGAATACTTCCCAACCCATTTTATAAAGCCAGTATTACCTTCATACAAAAAACACACAAAAATGTCATAAGAAAAGGAAAGTACAGACTAATACCTCTTATGAATACAGATGCAAAAGTCCTCAACAAAATACTAGCAAACCAAATCCAACAACATATTAAAAGAATTATGTATCATGATCAGGTGGAATTTATTCCAGGAATGTAAGATTGGTTTAACATCTGAAAATCAATTATTATAATAAATCATATCACTAAAATAGAAAACAAAAAGCACATGATCATCTCAATAGATACAGAAGATATACTTGGCAAAATTCAACAGCCTTTCATAATAAAAACACTTAACAAACTAGGAATAGAAGGGAACTTCCTGAACTTGCTAAAGGACATCTATGAAAAACTGAGAGATAACTTTATACTTAATGGTGAAGGAGTGGGTGCTTTCTCCCTATGATCAGGAATAAGACAAAGATGTCTGCTCTGGCCACTTCTACTCAACAGTGTATTGAAATTCTAACCAGGGCAAGTAGCCAAGAGAAAGAAATAAAAGGCATCAAGTTTGGAAAAGAGGAAACAAAACTATCTCTATTTGCAGATGACATGATCTTGTAAGTAGAAAATCCTAAGGAATCTACCCAAAAAACTAGAACTGAAAAATGAGTTCTGCACAGTTGCAGGATAAGAGATCAATGTAAAACAATCAATTGTAATCTATACACTTAAACTAAACAATCTGAAAATAAACTTAAGAAAATAATTCCATTTATAATAAAATCAGAAAGAATAAAATATTAATAAATTTATCCAAAAAGGTGCAAAACATACTCTGAAAACTATAAAACAGTATTGAAAGAAACTTTAGGACAAACAAATAGTAACTGGAAAAACATCCCATGCTCATAATATAGAAGATTTAACATTGTTAAGATGGAAACATTACCCAAACTTATCCATTAAAAGAAGAAAAAGAAGAAGAGTATAGGCTATTCTGAATTAGAGATATAATCCAGTGATCAACCTTAACAACACAAAAAAAAGAGATTTGGATAACACATTATGTGTCTCCTAATATGATGTGGTAAGAATCATATTACACCAAAGAAGATTTCTTTGCCAAAACATCAAACCTGAAACTGAATAAACCTCTAGGTCTCATTAAAAGTTTATGATAATTACAGAGTAAAAAAGATTATAATCAAAAAAGTCCAGAATGTGGGAAACTCTACAGGATAAATAATCCAACTGATTCCAAAAATAAGTTGCAAATAAAAAGAGAGAAAGACGGAGAGGAGGAAAAGGAACCTGTACAGTCAGTAGGTAGACTATGTTTGAGTCCTCATAGAAACAAACCATCTTTCAAAAAAAGTTATTAGAGAATTGGAGAAATCTGAAAACTGGATATTTTATTACATTAGGGAACAACTATAGAATTCTAAGTATGATACAGATATCATGGTTATGTTTTTAAAAGGCCTTATCTTTTAGAGATGGAGTCAATCCTTATTCATAGATTCAGAATTTGTGAACTTTCCTACTCACTAAAACTTATTTTAAGCCTAAAATCAATACCATTGTACTTTTTCAGTCATTTGCAGACATGCAGAAAGTGGTGAAAAATTTAAGTCACCTGAACCACATGTTCCCAGCTGAGGTCAAACAAGGGGATGCTCTGTCTTCTTATTTCAGCTCTCATACTATAAACAAGTATTCTTCTCATGGTCTATCTAGTACCACATTTTTCACATTTCTGCCCTTCTGTTGATGATTTCACTGTTTCAAATGACCACTAAGCATAGTGCTGAAGTGCTGTCTAGAGTTCCTAAGTGCAAGAAGGCTGTGACTTGCATATGGAGAAAAAATTGTGTTAGATAAACTGTGTTCAGGCATGAGTTACAGTACCATGGGTCATGAGCTCAATAGTAATAAATAAACAATATATATTAAATAAGATGTCTTTAAATAGAAACACATGTAAAGCAAGGTTATATGTTGATCAGTTGACAAAATGTTGTGACCAGAGGCTCATAGGAACTTAATCCTTTATCTCCCCTAGGAGCAATATTTCCACGTTTGCTAATTCAGTGTTCACATGACTTTATAAAACATAACTCCTGTGAATAACAAGAACTGACTGTAAACACCAATGGAATTGTGGGTAACATAACAGGATGTCTGGGATTTCCCTCAAAATAATCCACTGTGGTAGAGGGAGCAGAGGAGCAGAAAGGAAGTAGAAGTTTATAGATGAAACAAGATTGGTCATGTGCTGATAATTGTCCAAGCTGGTTGATGAGTAAACATGGGAGTTCATTAGTGTATTCTCTCTACCCTTGCATCAAATTAAAATTTTCCATAATAAAAACACATGCACACAAAAAACAAAAATATGTAAACAGACACCCCACCAAAAAACTTACAAGGACATTATAATAGAGTGCCAAAAAGGCAAAAAAGTAAAGAATTATTGATAAGACCAGCACTTTTCCAAATGGGTACCAAGGGCATTTGAAGCAGTACAGGCATACCTCATTTTATTGCACTTTGCTTTACTGCGCTTCACAAATACTGCATTTTACAAATTGAAGGTTTGTGGAAACCCTGCATCAAGCCAGTCTACCAGCGCCATTTTTCCAACAAAATTTACTTCATGTCTTTGGGTCACATTTTGGTAATTCTCACAATATTTCAAACTTTTTCATTATTATATTTGTTATGATAATCTGTGATCAGTAAGTGATCTTTGATGTTACTATTGAAAAAAGGGTATAACTCTCTGAAGACTCAGATGACAGCATTTTTAGCAATATTTTTAAATTGCGTACATTGTTTTTTAGACATAATGTTGTTGCACACTTAACAGACTACAGTATAAACATAACTTTTATATGCACTTGAAAACAGAAAATTTGTGTGACTTGCTTTACTGCAATATTTACTTTACTACAGTGGTCTGGAACTGAACCCTCAAAGTCTCTGAGGGTTATTTAATTGAGTGGGATTATCCTATTTATTTCAGGATGTTTAGCAATCCCGGCCTCCATCTACTATGTCATTGGCACCACTGGTTAAAACCAGTGATTCTGGCAAAGCTTTATCCACAAGGCCATTTATCACAGCATCATCATACAATTTTCATAAAAAAAGGAACCTTAATGTACAACAAGACACTGATTAAATAATATGGCATATCAAAATAATAGAATATATTGTAACTCTAAAAATATTTTCTTTTGAATAATAATTATATTCCTCTTGAAAATACTGAACTGACAACATGTCACTGACTTGCCCAAATCACACTGCCTTGAGTCTATTAGCCTGGAAATAAGAAAAGGGGTCCAAAACGGACAAATATCTGAAAGACAGAAGGATGGACTCGCTGAGACAAACCCAGAGGAGAAAAATCCAAATCCAAATAGTGTCTATAATGGAAAAGGAAGCTATTTTTTTCTGGAAGAGGCTCAGATAGGCTCTAATTACCCAATTAGTAAGTATGGAGAGCAGAAGTCCACAGGAATCAAGATGGCTAAGGAACCATTAATCAAAAATCTGGGCTTCCCATTCATCCATGTTCAGAACAGCTACCTGCAGTATTTGCCTATAACAAATGGCCCAAGGCTACTTTCAAAAGAACCATGTTCCTGAAAAAGGTCCCCACTACGGTTGTTGGGACAAACAATACAATCAGAGAAGGGACTGACTTAAAAGCCTACTTCTCATTCTGTACAGTGAAGCCCATTTGCCATACATCCCTCAGGAAAGCTTGTTGATAGTCCCCTCCCTTCTCTTACACAATGCCCATAGTCAATCCTTTCATTCAGATGAGAAACCTCTTGGTAACAGTTATATAAAAATGCAAAGTAAACTCATTAAAAGCAACATTTCTACATGAAGCAATATAGACCTTCATACAAAAACATGAACAGTCAGTAAAGAATCATCATACACTTGAAGAAAACTATCAGCATTAAAGTAAAAGAGTAGGAACAAACAGAAGTTACCCAACAGGAAACAAAGGTAATGTAAGAAACAGAGAAGAACTTAAAAATTATAATCAGAAAGATTAAAAACTTATCCGTTTAAAGAAGACTGCTATGAAAAAGGAAAAATCAAATAAGAAATTTCTTAGAAGTAAAATTTCTAAAACTAAAAAAAAAATCAAATAACTAAATAGGGTAAATGGAAAAAAATCCATGTACTGATGGAAGAAAATGTAAGAAGACCATTCAGGAGACAAAACTAAAAGATGGAAAATATGACAGAAAAGAAGGCCAAGTCCAGAAGGTCCAATCCCTAATATAGTACAGAAGGAAAGAACAGACAAGGGGGAAAATATGAGAATCATATTTTTCTTCAATTGAAATAAAATCTCCAGTCTTGATATTGAAAGAACCCACAAAGGCTGAGAAGTTTGAATTTTTAAAAGACTCAAATTAAAAGATGATGTTGAAATTTTAAAATATCATATATATGAAGAGAAAATCCTAAAAACTTCAAGCAAGCTACCTAGAAAGAAATAAGAATCTCACTTGCACTGGGATCACACATACACTTGATAACACCACTGTATGCTAAAAGAAGATAACAAAGCTATACTTCAAAAAATCTGAGGGAAATTAAATGTACTTAAAATTTTATGTTCAGCTAAAGTATCAACCAAACATAAGGACAAAAGAAAGACATTTTAGTCACAGAAGGAGTCAGAAAGTGGACCACTTATGCATCCCTTCTGAGAAAAAAATTTTGAAAACATAATCCAACAAAAGAAAAAGGAAGACATAGGATCTTAGAAACTGTGGCAGTAGTTCAGGAGTACAATAAGAAGAAATCCTAGGATGGCAGCTATGAGTAGGTTTAGAAAGCAATTGGCCAAAATTCATACCATAAACCAAAGGGCCCAAGGAAGAATGTCTTCAGCCCATTATTCAAATGTCTGAACATTGACATTCTTTATGCTAAGAAATAGCAGAAAAGAAAGGCAATTAGAAATTCCAGGGGGAAAAAATGTTGTCCAGGAAGACCAAGGCACAAATATAAAATAACTTAAATGTAGCATAATTTGGGTAATTAATGGACTATAAAGAAAGATATTCTATTTGACTTTGATATTTGGAATATTCTTTTTTTTGTCATACCATTTCCCTTATCAACAGGTCTAAACACACTACATGGTTCTCAAGGAAATAATATTTACATAATTATAAAATTATAAATGCAAATTACAAGTTTCCAATTTAAAAGTCAATTCAAATTCCAAGGTATCTCATTGTGGACATCAGAATTACCTGGACATCAGATCTATGGACACCAGAATTACCTGGAAAGCTTATTTTAAAGACTCCTGGGCCTCATCCCTAAAGATTCAGTAGATCAGGGGAAAGTTCCAGAGACCTGCATTTTAAGAAATTTTCCAGTCCCCAAGGAAAAGAGGAAATTCTCTTCCAAGGAGGAGCCACTCGGCAGTGGACCTGAAGAGGCTGCTGCCAGCAAGAGCAGCAGCTCCAAGAAAAAGAGAAAGCTCCAAAAGCTATCCCAGGAAAATTAGAATGGACATTTCCCTAGTAGGGCATAACTTGCAGAGATATTTCTCAACCCATCCCCTATAGCCCAATAAAAATTTTAAAAATTAAAAAATTTTAAAAAAGAAATTTTCCAAGTATACCTTATGCACATTAAATTTTCAAGATTATAGCTGTAAAGCAGTAATCTCCAAAATTTTCCATTACATATCTTATGAGCAAAAGGCTTTTGAGTACCCACCCCAAAATATATGTGTATATTTATTTATAAATTGTTGATATAATTTTATGTGACCGTATATTATAAAATATGAAAAATAAAAATCTTAAAGAATGAGAAAGATGACCTAACAATAATTTATTATTTGGTTCTGTCTCAACCAAGAGTAAAGGGAAAATTAAGAATCGCTTTAGAAAGTTGTAAAAAATAAACAAATTAGAAAGTTGAAAAATCTATACAACTAAAAGGAGAGGAGGATAATGAAAGAATCACAGAAATGACAAAAGAAATCCCAAGAATATATCTTCTGAAGTCTTATTCTGCTAAAAAACAGTAAAACTGAGAGTGATCACATTTAATCTCTAGAATGACTGAGGAACTAATAAGGGTACTTCAACAAAATACTTAATTCTGATCATCAAAAGGAAAATCTCATTGATGAATTAGACATACAAGACCATGAGAAGAAACTAATTATTCTGTTTTAAGATTTCACGATAACCAAGGATGGTAAAATTAGCCATGGGTATGTATCATAGATTTTTCAAAGTCAAATTCCAGACAATATTAGAAAGATCCAAGGGCTAGCGACTCCAAAGGTGAATATACTTCAAGTTATCAAAAACTGATATTCAGATTATATAATCATAATTCCAATTAAAAAAAAGAAAAGGCAACCATATGCTTAGCTTCTCATTTAGGAAATATAATGATATCCATTTAATAGGAAAGCAAGTGTTTTAATTGCTATCTATGTGTCATGAGACTACTGTATACCAAATGTTTGATAAGAAGTACCCAGCATCACTCCACTGTTTCTAATGACCAAGGAGAGGCCCAATAATCTATAGTTAAATGACTGGGCATCCCCTCCAGGGTAATACGGAAATCTCTCAACCTATTCCAGAACACTTACTCTACTCTGGCAAGGTCAACCCAGGCTCTCAAGTACACACTGCAATTATCTTAGGGGAAAACTGAGCCATGTCTAGGAAGGATCATGTCTAGGAAGTTGCCTACAGGGTCAGTCTCTGAAGCCAAACAACAGGAACTTCTCCAATTTTTAAAGTTGAGTAGTAAGAGCTTAAAATATATACACACACACACAAACACATACACACAAAGTGTCTCTCTTACCTGCAAACTTCCCAAATATGTCAGAATATGAGAAGATAAGGCCTAGCTGTACTTAGCAAACTGACACACCTTGAAATAAATCCAGTAATTATATGATGCTCAACATTCCTTTGGAAATCAAATGAATCTCTTCAGGGGATTAATGCCAAGTGTTAATTTTAATAATGAAGAAAAACAAATTCAACAAACTAAATACTGATGAAAAAAATAACTTGGAAACTCACCTTTCCACAACCAAACTGATTGCTTGCGTGAGATCTGGGTTTGTCACCTGGAGACGTTTCCACAAAGACCATATGAATTCTTTATCAGCCTTAAAGAAATAAAAGACATTTTAAATTCATTGCTTTGTAGCTACAGCAGAGAAGGCAAGATACTGCATTAAATTAAAAAATGAAAAACGTAATTACTTGATCCCTAGTTCTATAACTATAACACAGATTCTTGAAAAGTATAATGGGAAAGCTTTATTTTAAAAAGTTCTTACACGGGTAACCCACATTTATTTTACTATTTCTCCTACTCACATCTGAGGGCGCAAATGCTGAAGGGCTGAATATCAAGATAAATTTGTTCTAAAATGAGACTGTCCTCTAACTATTGCTCCAATTTTCAGCTGCCCTTTTCAGCAAAATTCCTTGAAACAGCTGCCTACAATCATGGTCTCTTCTTCCTCACTCCCCATTCACTCTGTAACCTCCTCCAGCCAGACTTCCCTCCCCACCATAACGATAAAATCATTTTTCAAGGTCCTCTATATTGTCAATTCTTAATAGGCATCTCAAAGTTAATTTATCCAGAATAAAGTTTTTGACTTCCTACCCTCTCACAAACCTGCCCTCTCTGCATATCAGTAAATGACACCACCACCTACTTATTGTTTAAAAACTTAAGATCTAGGAGTCAATCTTGGTTGCTCTCTTTCTTCACATTTCATATCCAAACCATTAGTAAATCCTATTAGCCTTACCTACAAAATATATCCCAATTCTGAACACTTCTACCTAGTACAAGTGGAACAAGTACTATCCACCATCTTACTATGAGTCAACTCCACCGCTTGCCTAGCTCCCTATAATGGTCCCCTGGGTTCCTTACAGCTCAAAATCATCCAGTGGATTTCCATCAGATTAGGAAAACAATCCAAACTCTACCAAGGCCACATGACCCTACACATCTGGCACTCCAGCCTCATCTATCACTCACCCTCTTGTTCACAGGGACCTTCTGGCTCTACTTGTACCAGGTCCTTTTAAATATACAATCTACCAGATTTTCATGTACATTATTACCTCATGTCGCTCAGGTCTTTGTTTAAATGTTACCTCTTCAAGAGAAGAGGAGTCTTCCCTAACTACTATATTTATAGCCACCAAAACCCACAAATCTCTGGTAACCCCTTACCCTGTTTAATTTTTTTTTTCAAGTCACTTTTCATTTTATAATACTATATTTGTTTGGTAGTTTATTTGTTTGGTTTTACTTCTGTGACATCATCCATTCTCCCCTTCCTCTTAGTAACAGAAACCATTTTTGATCTTTGCTGCCAACTAAGACTGGCCTCTCTTGCCTATGGGCTCTGTGACTGAGTTCTGCCAATTAAATATAAGAAATGTCATTGGAAACCTTAAAATTGGACTTAAGTCTACCAAATGTGTTACAATTATTTGTTCCCAGTATGTTGTTGCTTATTTGACTTTATTTATGATGGAGATTTTTTGGGAAAAGGTAGTTATTATTTTTATATATTCAAACTTATCTTTTTCATTATGGCTTACGGTTCTCTTCTACAAGTTAGAAAAAGGCCTTCTCTACTCCAAGATTGGAAATATATTTACCCATACTTACTTCTTAAATTTTTATGTTTTCAGTTTTTAATGTTCAAATCTTTCATTTTGTTTGACTGTTTTTTAAA
This sequence comes from Neophocaena asiaeorientalis asiaeorientalis, assembly GCF_003031525.2. Lineage (NCBI taxonomy): Eukaryota > Metazoa > Chordata > Mammalia > Artiodactyla > Phocoenidae > Neophocaena > Neophocaena asiaeorientalis. Next base: position 4,621,819 of record NW_020174922.1, on the reverse strand, counting down.
GACTTTGACAGCCGGAGTACTGCAAAGTACTACCTTACCTAACTATTCTTATATGTCATACTTTATCTTTTAGAAGCAAGAATTCAGCATTTAGGTATTAAAATGATTTCAGTTAAGGACAAGAAATGTCAATATATAGAGAAATTACATGTCATAAACCTCTGGTGAAGGAAAAGTTAAACTATGTAAAATTATGTGCTCTTTTAAAAGGTATGTTGATGAAACTACAAAATCCCTGAAACCAATGTTATCTGGAGATTTATCTTATAGCTTGCTTCAAAACAAAAGAGTAACAAAAAAAGAAAACTACAGACCAATATCACTGATGAACAGAGATACAAAAAACCTCAACAAACTACTAGCAAACAGAATCCAACAGCACATTAAAAGGATCATACACCGTGATCACGTGGGGTTTAGCCAAGGAATGCAAGGATTCTTTAACATACGCAAATCAATCAATGTGATAAACCATATTAACAAATTGAAGGAAAAAACCATACCATCATCTCAATAGACGCAGAAAAAGCTTCCAACAAAATTCAACACCCATTTATGATAAAAACCCTCCAGAAAATAGGCACGGAGGGAACTTACCTCAATATAAAAAGGCCACATATGACAAACCAACAGCCAACACTGTTCTCAATGGTGAAAAACTGAAATCATTGCCACTAAGATCAGGAACAAGACAAGGTTGCCCACTCTCACCACTATTATTCAACATAGTTTTGGAAGTTTTAGCCCCAGCAATCAGAGAAGAAAAAGAAATAAAAGGAATCTAAATCGGAAAAGAAGAAGTAAAACTGTCACTGCTTGCAGACGACATGATACTGTAGAGAATCCTAAAGATGCTACCAGAAAACTATTAGATCAGTGAATTTGGAAAGTAGCAGGATACAAAATTAATGCACAGAAATGTCTTGTATTCCTATACACTAATGATGAAAAATCTGAAAGAAAATTAGTGAAACACTCCCACTTACCAATGCAACAAAAAGAATAAAATACCTAGGAATAAACCTAAGGAGACAAAAGACCTGTATGCAGAAAACTATAAGACACTGATGAAAGAAATTAAAGATGATACAAACAGATGGAGAGATATGCCATGTTCTTGGACTGGAAGAATCAAGACATTAATCAAGACAGTATGGTACCCGCACAAAAACGGAAATATAGATCAATGGAACAGGACAGAAAGTCCAAAGATAAACCCATGCACATATGGTCACCTTATTTTTGATAAAGAAGGCAAGAATATACAGTGGAGAATAGACAGCCTCTTTAATAAGTGGTGCTGGGAAAAATGGCTAGATACATGCAGAAGAATGAACTTAGAATACTTCCTAACACCATACACAAAAATAAACTCAAAATGGATTAAAGACCTAAATGTAAGGCCAGACACTATAAAACTCTTAGAGAAAAACATAGGCAGAACACTCTATGACATAATCACAGCAAGATCTTTTTTGACCCACCTCCTAGAGAAATGGAAATAAAAACAAAAATAAACAAATGGGACCTAATGAAGCTTAAAAGCTTTTGCACAGAAAAGGAAACTATAAACAAGACGAAAAGACAACCCTCAGAATGGGAGAAAATATTTGCAAGTGAAACAACTGACAAAACAATTAATCTCCAAAATATACAGGCAAGTCATGTATATGACCTAAACAGACTTTTCTCCAAAGAAGATATAGAGATTGCCAACAACCACACTTAGATAGCTAGTGAGAAGGAGCCACATAGCACAGGGAGATCAGCTCAGTGCTTTGTGTCCACCGAGAAGGGTACGATAGGGAGGGTGGGAGGAAGACGCAAGAGGGAGGGGATATGGGGATGTATGTATACATATAGCTGATTCACTTTGTTATACAGCAGAAACTAACACACCATTGTAAAGCAGTTATACTCCAATAAAGATGTTAAAAAAAAATAGTAAAGAGTCACATGTATTTTTCACCTCAACTCCTCTACCTAAAATACTAAGCAAGAAAGGGTAACGAAAGTAAAAACTTTAAAAAAAGTAGGTTTTCAACATTTACAAAATAACTGAGTTACTCCAGCTTAAGTAAGTGTGACTTACTAATAAAGGACTTAGCTCTAATACAGTTAGAAGGACAAAGTAAGAAATCAATAAATATCTGATGAAAAAAATCTTTACATATTAATTTATACATTTTTTTTCTCTTTCTTTTTGCTATTGTTATGGTTAATGGTTATTTCACATCTCCTCTTTAATCCCCACCAAGGAGAAAGTAACAACAAACTCTCCTTAAATTGCTTTTATCATAGAGGCCAGAAAAAAAAGCAACCAGAAGAAAAGACTCCTCCAGAAACAGTCTATTGTTAATTTATAACTACAATTTATACCCAGAAGTCACTAGGGGGAGAACTTTCTAATTTCCAAATTTCTCTATTAAACTTCAGTTATTAATTTCTTTTGTTATTAATTTATGATCAGCAATGGTATTCAGATTTTGTCACCTAAAAATACTCAAATGTATAAGTGATACTTGACTTGAGAAAAAAGAAGTTCTTTTGTGAGCAATAAAATGCTACAAATGGATTGTGGGACTATTGTACAATATGTATTAGTTTTTGTAAGTTTTTTAGTTATTTAAATGCTATATAATCTTCAATGTGGATTATACTTCTAATTATTAAAAAGACGCTCCTTCATATACAAAAAGAAACAAAGCCCCCAAAAAACACAAAACTAGTTTCCAAACTATTCCACACATTATTAAAACAAGGAAACTAACTACTACCAACCATATTATCTTTATATTTTCCTTTCCTTTGGGCACTTAAAATGTTCTTTTCAAAAATTAAAAGTAAAAATCCTTAAATATTACTCATTATAAAATACCTTATTCTTACTACAAAACTTCCACACAGAATCAAATAATTTAAAATATAAATTTAAAAATACTACTCCTTCTCACAAAGTTTATTAAACTTAGCCAATGAGAGCTGACTAAATGCCCGAAGATTTGGGTCTGAGTTATCTTAGCAGTGGATTGGCTTTGACTTTCACTTATCAACATGGAAATAAATATCAACTTTACAGACACAGACACACAAAATTATCTTTTTCACTGGGTACCTACTCTCCCACCACCTAGTTTAGTATATGCCAACATAATAGGCCCTCGATTGACCTCTACTGCAGGAATGAATTCAACAAACATATGAAAACTATTTTCTATATTTAAACAAATTAATTTCCTACCAGAACTCAAAGAAAACAATGGAAAGAGTTTAATTACAAAGTATGGCACAAACTAGCCACTCACTAAATTATTATGAAAAATAACTGTACAAAAAGATTCATCTATTAGAATACAGCTCCTAACAACAGTGAGAATTCTAATAATACAACATGTTCTCAAATTTTTTTTCTTTTTTTGACCGTGCTGCACCGCATACAGGGTCTTAGTTTTCTCACCAGGGATCAAACCTGCACCCCCTGCAGTGGAAGCGGGGAGTCTTAACCACTGGACAGCCAGGGAAGTCCCTCAATTTTGCTTTTTCTTTGTGAATGACTGGACAAGGTTTCCACACACCTAAATGTCTACTAAAAAATGTAACTGGTTGATTTCTCTAGTTATATACTCTTAATTCCAACATCACATACATCATGAAAGTTAATTTCATCATGAAAGTTGGAGTAATGCACATATATTTCATTTAAATGCCATAATATATCTTTACCTGAAATTGGTACATAGGTTTAGTAAATATTTTTGGCTGTGACTAAAATGAGAAATATGGTTTGAGATATACATAAATTTGTGTGTGTGTGTACACCGGTGTGTGTGTCTATACATATATACATTACACATACATAACTTTTTCTCATCTGATATTCTAAAAGTGGTAAAAAATGTGCACATACACATACCGACAACCCCATTCTTGGTCACAAATAGACCACAATCTTGAAATACAAAATCAAAATTAAGAGTATGGTGAAGTTAGGTTCTAAATCAGTGAATAAAGCATGACTGTCATGAACCTGAAATTGATCTTTGGAGTACCTTTGAAAGTTCCTTAGAAAATGCTAGATTTGGAAGCTAACCTATTCTCAGTAAATCCAATACGAACAACTTTTCTTCCCACACTGAAATCAACCACTTTTTCTTCATCTAAGTATGTGTATGTTGCTTGCTAACCTGGGGCCATACGAAAAAAAGTTTAAATATCACAATCACATAGAGTAGGATGAGATACTCATATTAAGAGAAACAGTTGAAACAGAGATTGTTTTCTATTACATGCTTATTCTGAGTCATTCCAATGGATTGGAATGGTACATGGCATCACTTTCTTTTTCTTCACCAAGCACATATAATTGAATTCCTGTAAGTTAAACGTGGGAGAAAACCAACTAATTTAAATGAAGCTGCAACTTATGACCAGAGACTAATTAATTAGTGGGGTTCTTTTTCCCAAACTGTGCATTTTACCCATTACTGGACTGTGAAATTAATTTAGTAGATATTAGCAGCACTTTCTTAAATAATAGATTTTAAAAGAAAACATCAGAGTTCAGGACACACAGGGTAAATATTCTTTCTGAAATTATATGCATGTGTATGTGTGTCTACTTACTAGGTTGACATGTAAAATGAATTTCTTATCTTGGGTACAATTTTTGAGAGCTGTGGAAAACACAGGGGTTAATACTATGTATTCTTGGGTACTGTGATTTCTAGCTTAATATATAAGTGGAAGAACTAATTTTAAAAATGTAAAAGTGAATGTTTAATTACTTAAATGCTTTTTATAAAACAATTCAATTATTATGTCTCCCAAATTTCCCCAAAAGCAGGAGTATGATTGACTGAAGTTTTATGGTATGGGATAGTGCCAACATCATCTCACATTACTGGAATGCCTATGATCATCTAACAGTGTCAGTACTATAAAATCTCAAGAACCATTGTTCTAGGCTACCTATGACCATCTCAATTCTTACATCTTCCGTAGTCCCATTTTGAAAGAATATAATAGTTAAAGGATTGGGGGAAGAGGGTCACTGGGCTGTTTCCAACAGACTGATTTCTTAATCAAGTCAGTCACAAAACTAAACATCTTAGTTCCTTATCCAGCTCAGGGCATAACTATGGTAAATACAGCATAAGGGGTAGCAGAGAAAGGGTGTAGAAGATATGGGCAAATAGCATCTTAGATTAGGACTTGCCAAAGTAACAAAGCCCTTTATCATGGATTCACATCTTTAAACTACCCAAAGGTGAAGACTGAGATGACAAAACGCTTTAATTCCTTGGTGTCTTTTATTTATCCCTTTGCTCCTTACCCAGTGAAGAATAGAGAATGGAAAGTCAAAAGGAGGCAGTCACATAATACCTCCCCAACTTGTTTAAGCAAAGACATATTCAATTTGAACAAGACTGCTGTGTTTTTACATCCTTGACTCAATCAGTAAAATCCTGCAAAAGAATCCAATAGAATTATGAGAATGAACTTCAGGAATTTTTATTAATCTAAACTTATGATATTGTTTATAAAGTTACCTTGTTGTTTAGCAGTTCTTAATTGTTTCTGTCTTGAAGACAGAATGACTCAAAGATCTACTGTTGAGTGAATTCCCAACATTTAGTCACCCAACCCTGTTAAAGATTCTGGTAAATTCGGAGAAGAGATGGTGGTAAGGATGCAAAACTATAAAGGAAAATCAAATCTTTCTGAACATGAGTAGTCAAGCCATCTTTGGTATATACGAACTCTACAAATAACAGGAAAGTAATGTTAAAGCAATTGATTTAGTAAATGCTTTCCCCAGGCAAGATGAAAATGAGATTTCTCTCTCCAGAAGTATGGAATTAACATAGTTGGTTAATAAATATTAAGCATATCTACTGTGAATGAAAATTCCCAGCCTGAGACTCCCTAAAAATTATTGGTCTGTTTTAACAACTTAAGTTTTACTTAAGAACAAGGGCAAGTTTGGGTTTGACAATTAAAAACAGGTTCCTTCATCCATGGGTTTTATTTCAATAAGAGTGTTTCCACTTTCCCGTTCCACATTTCAACTCAGGGATTGCACTCCTGCTGCACCAAGTACCACTACAGTCACGACACAGACCTTGGGCTTGGGGGCGGTAGGGGTGCGACTGCGCGTTTTGGTGGGATCCAAGTGAGGTCAACCAAACCCAGGGCGCCTCGGCCGACCCTGCCCGCCCACTGTCCGGAGAAGGGCGGGAGACCGAGGTCGGCGAGCCGGGCGAGGCCGCCTCCCTCAGCCCAGAGCTGCGGGCCAGGCTGGGTGTGGGAGCCGGCACCGGGCGCCGCCGGGCGGAGGTGGGTGGGTCCCAAACCCGCGCAGCTACGCAGCCGAAGGCAGAAGGAGACGGGCGCACTTCCCCACCGGCCCCGGCCCGGCTGTGGAGGGGAAAGACGGGCGGCCACCTCGATACCTGACACAGGGCCAGCTCCTCCTTTACGCTGCTCAGCTCTTCCTCCAGCAGCTGCGTCCGGGTCACCATCGCCTCCTCTACCGAGATGCCCTCTAGTCGCATGGACCCCATGGGCGCGCTGTGGAGGGGAGCCTGAGCCGCAGCTGTCCTCCCTGGCCCTCGCTGGCCCTCTGACCCTTCTTCGCCCCGCCGGGGTAAATCGCTTTTGTCCATGACGCCCTCCCGCGCTGCGCCCGCAAGACCCGAAGTGTCGCTTAGCACTTCGTGTGCCACAGCTCCCAGCCCAACACGTGGGGACCCGGGCCCCAACTGTCGCGCGGCGGGCGGAGGGAGCTTTGAGGGCGGCAAGCGCGCCGCCATGGCCGCGGCTACTAACGGGTCAAGTTCCCTCTAGGAAACTCCTCCTCCCTTTCCCCGTCCTAGCGAGCCCGAAGCTCCGAGCTGCGCATGCGCCCGACTTTTCCCGCCTTGGCGCGCGGCGTTTCGCGCTCGCGGGTCCTGGCTGGCTTCCCACGGGCCGCGCGCCCGGGGCGAGTGTTAGCGGCGCACGCGCCGTGGCCCGAGGAGTCAGGCGGCTCCGCCCCGCGCACCACCCCCGCGTGCCCTGGTCAGTCTTTAACCTGCAACGTCACGGCTTCTCGCACGCCGAAAACCCTACCCGCCGCTTTGCGCCTAGCTTACATCCCACTTCTTAAAGCCTTCCTTGACAAGCTCCTACCCCCAAATGATCCCTAACTGTGAATTCCTCTGCCTTCAAGGCCCCTGCCAACTCGTTTGTCACGTTTCATTGACCGCCCTGTAGTGTTAGTTATAGGGCTAATCCCTCCAGCGTTGTTGTAAACTCCTTGAGGATCAGGGAATAAGTTTTACACTTAAGTGTTTTCTTCAAACCCTTTAGCAAAACTGCTTGACGTACAGCTGACAACCAACTGACTGACGTCGAGAGAAAGCCTTGGGCTGAGCTGGGACTAGCGGGCAGGTTTCCCATTTGAATTATGATCTTTTGTGCACTCTTTGTCTTTTGCAAGAGTCAGGACTTCCTTTGAGTTTTATGTCAGCTTCTTTACGCAGTTGGCTGCGTATCAGAGTGAGTGTGACCCGCATTCCCACAGTTTGGATCCTTGGACTAATTTGAAGCCAGTAATTTGGAGCGTGGTTGAAGAAACAAGACCAACTCTCTTTAGTGTTCATCCTCTCTTTTTCTTCTTTTTTCCTTCCTTCCTTCCGGCTTTCTTTATAAACTTTGAATAACCTCTTTTTCTGTCATTAAAACACGTCCTACTCGTGATGAGTTTAGTAAGGAGATGCGCATTGAGCTAGCACTCGAGTTCTACCGAAAGCTAGATCGCTGTCCTCTGCGGAAAAGGTTCCAGAGTACTTGGAGAGCTGAGATGGGGTAAGGAGGACTGTGGAAATAGGGAGGTGACCGTTTTAACTGATGACCTCTTCATTTAATCAAAATTACCACTTTGTGCCAGAATCTAGTCAGCACATCAAAAGACACCCTCCCTAGGGGATATGGGGATATATGTATACATATAGATGATTCACTTTGTTATACAGCAGAAACTAACACAACATTGAAAAGCAGTTATACTCCAATAAAGATGTTTAAAAAAAACAAAAGACACTCTCCCAGTCAGAATTCTGCTGAGGCAGGATGCTTGTGCTTTCTTCCCACTGAAGGTGAATATTTAATAAAATTTATAAAAGGATTACACTAGAAAAAGTACATATAAGCCTGTCTTAAAAGTAGCTACCATATTGAACATTTACTATATGCTGAGCCCAGTGATAACTACTTTTCATATATGTACTCATTCAATTCTCACAACATGAGGGCAAAATAGATGTTATTATCCCCATTTTACTAGTGAGAAAACTGAGATTTAAAAAATTACTCTACCTTGTCTGAAGTCCCACATCTGGTATTAAAGCTAGAATACAGATCCACTTAACTCTAAAACCCATCCTTTGATCCCTACCCTTACTCCATACCTGTCACTTGAAATACAGCATTAGGTCTGATAGCACATGAGACTTTGTTGGGTTTAAGACTATGGGAATTCTAATCACGTGACTCACATATTTGGCATGAAATCAATGCAAATGTACATTTTCAATGGCCATTTGGTACTCACTCAGAAGGGCATCATTTCATCTAAAATGAAAAATAAATAGAAAAATTCTTTTGAAAAGTAGTGGAATCTCTTCTATTATGTACAATGGATAAATAAACATATTTGACTGAAAAGAAGGATAATATCTGAATATGACTAGGTAGACAATTTTTAAAAATTTTTTTTGGCGCTAAAATACACATAACACAAAATTTACCATTATAGCCACTTAAGTGGCTGCAAATAAAGAACAATCCAAAGTTGTTAAGTACATTCAAAATGTTAGGCAACAATCACCACTATCTAGTTCCAGAACATTTTCAGCACCCCAAACCAAAAACTCTTACTTATTAAACAGTTACTTTCCATTTCTGCTATCTCCCAAGCCTGCCCCAGGTAACTACCAATCTGCTTTGTATCTATAGTTTTGCCCATTCTGCATATTTCATCTAAATGAAGCCATTCAGCATGTGGCCTTTTATGTCTGGCTCCTTTCACTTAGCATGTTTTCAAGCTTCATTCAATTTTTAGCATGTATCAGTACTTCATTCTTTTTCATAGCTGAATAATATTCCGTTTTATGGATATACCACAATTTGTTTATCCATTCATCCATTCATGGCATTTTGGTTGTTTCCACATCTTGCCTATTATGAATAGAGCTACTATGAACATTCACATACAGGTTATTTGAACACCTATTTTCAAATATTTTGTGTATATACCTAGGAGTGAAATTGTTGGGTCATTTGGTAATTCTATGTTTAACTTACTGAAGAACCACCTGTTTTCCACAGTAGCTGCCCCATTTACATTCCCACCAGCAATGTATGAGAATTCCAATTTCTCTGCATCCTCACAAACACTTGTCATTTTCCTTTTTTATATTGGTTATACTATTGAGTGGGAAATAGTGTCTCATTGTGGTTTTGATTTGCATTTCCCTAAGGACTAATGACATTTATCATCTTTTCATGTGCTTGTTAGATATTTGTTTATTTCTTTGGAGAAATGTCAATTCAAGTCCTCTGTCCACTTATTAAATGCGTTGTTTGTCTTTTTGTTATTGAGCTGTTAACAGTTCTTTACTGGCAGACAATTTTCAAGAACTGAAACTTGCACATTTTCAGAAACATACATAGGAAGTTCTTTCTTGCATTAGTTACTTGCGAAAATGACAGAAATGTGTGAAACACTGTATATTAACACCTGTAACTCAGAAAGATAAGTTAAAGATCTGAAATAATACCTAAATAAAAATGTCCAAAACAATCAAGTGTTTCTCCCGTGCAATTTTCTGTTCAAACATTTAAAAGTGATGATTTCTGTTCTTCAGAAATGCATAATAAAGTCTGCTGAGGATGAAGTATATTAAACTACAGAAACACATGATTCTATCTATATCACCATTGTATAGTAGAAATACTGGGGAAAATGAGGGAAATGTGCAAATTAATATGGCATTTAAATTGCATCTCTCACTTTAATTTTAAAAATTTAAATCTAACTTCTATTTAAAAAGAGAAAAATGTGTTAGCACTTTCTCAGCCTTTATGTTTCTTGTTTTTCAGAAAGAATGCCAAATTTTAAGACATGTTTATTTCTCCTTTACCAATTTGGTATACTCTTTATTTGGGCAATGGATTTAATTGTTAAATCTAAAGCCACTATTAGGTATTGGTAAGACATTAAATACCATAGATTTCTTTCATATCATTTTGACATTTATCTCAATTTTAAGGTTCTTGCCATATTCTAGGGATCTAAATCAAGAATAGCCTATTGCCACTCCTTCAACATTAAAAGATAATCCCAGGGCTTCCCTGGTGGCGCAGTGGTTGAGAGTCCACCTGCCGATGCAGGGGACATGGGTTCGTGCCCTGGTCTGGGAAGATCCCACATGCCGCGGAGCGGCTAGGCCCGTGAGCCATGGCCACTGAGCCTGCGCGTCCAGAGCCTGTGCTCCGCAACAGGAGAGGCCACAGCAGTGAGAGGCCTGCGTACAGAAAAAAAAAAAAAAAAAAAAAAAAAAAAAAAGATAATCCCACAAGCTAGAATGTGCCATTGTGGCACTTGAATCAGCAGTAGATATATCATGTCAGTCTACTGTGGACAAACTGCAATCCAGGAGTTAAGAGTAAACCAAGAAAATTGTTTTGTACTTGTAATTACTGTTGGCCTTTGTATCCATGGGTTCCACACTGCAGATTCAACCAAACATGGATCAAAACTATTCAGAAAAAAAATTTGAGAAAATTCCAAAGAGAAAAACTTGAATTTGCCACATGCCAGCAACTATTTACATAGCATCTACATTGTATTAGGCATTACAAGTAATCTAGAAATGATTTAAAGTATACGGGAGTATGTGCATAGGTTATATGCAATACAACTTTATTTAATACAAAGAATTTGAGCACCAGCGGATTTTGGTATCCAGGGGGGTCCTGGAACCAATCCCTCAAGGATACTGAAGGAAGACTGTAATACAATTTTGTTCAAGTGATGCCTGGCAACTATTGATCAGTCCTGAGAGTGTTCTAGGTCAAGATCATTGGTATCTAAAGATGGCATCATCAGTTCCAGTTGTCCCATGTGATTTTCCTGCCGTTCAAAAAGGATGACCTTACAGAGCTACAACAACAGAACTTCATCTTCCATTTTCATCTTCAATGATTACATAACAGTCCAAAACTGTTTAAATAACTGTCTTTTCTTTCCTTACTAATAGGCTTTTCTAAAATTATCTCCATTAAGTCCTAACTCTCAGTGTGGGTGTTGTTCTAGAGAAAAAAATAAGCCATGTGCTGTTGTTCTGAGTAACCGTTATCAGCTTACTTAGCTAGATGAAGTTTGGAATACAATCCCAAATTCCCTGAGGAGTTCCACTGATTCAATACACAAGGTTTCACAGTTTAGGCTCTTTGTTTTAACACATGGCTAGACTGAGACAACACTATTTTTTTCAGCTTTCTCATCTGTATTTCAGTTTCCTCTTCCCTAAGAAAGGCGATGATAGAACCATGGTCCTCGGTATTTTATGTAGATTTTCTTTACCCTCAAGGCAATATTGAAAAAGTACTCCGACTCTTCCACCTATTTTTCTTCTCTGCCTTCACCCCAAACATGAAGGCCTTCTTCTTCCATTGCCAGTGATCTGGTTTAACATCTCTGTCTTGATGATGCTTATCTATTCCCTATAACAGTGTTCATACACTATCATAGCATATAGGCATATGTGCATACACTCACACACACACAGTGGCATTTTGCCTTTTGTGATACTGTGATTTATAATAAGAAATACATATTTAGTTTTTGTCCCCATCCCCGTTTCTGGCACAGAGCACGTAAAACCCTTGTAATTTCCTAAATGTGTCTTTTTACGTTAATGAGTTGACTTTTGGAAAGAACCTAAGGATGGAGGCTGGCTGCCATGGGGAGCCAACCAATCATGTGAATAGAGGGTTGGAATTTCCAGGCTCTGATTCTCTTCCTGCTTGGCAAGCTGATCAGAGTCCCAGTAGGAAGTTGATGGCAACTCACATAGAGTAATTTGAGGACCAGTTAAAATACAGACTAATTACAAAGGTAAGGGTAGGATCTAGAGATAGCACAAGGGATAGTGTAGTACCTCAATGCTAATCAAAGGGTGGGAGATTTTATCACCCTAAATTTGAAAGGGTGAGGGGAATGAGCAGCTATTGGAACGAGGAGACAGAAAGGGCTGTGTACAGAGAGCTGCCTGGTGAAAGACACAGACTCAAGAGACAGGAAGCCAGGGGAACAAATACTCAAACTTCACTCTCTTCCCTCAGGCCCATCTCCTCCCATGCTCCCTTCTGGCTGAACTCAACCAGTTTTTACATGGCAGCCCAGCAGGACACAGAGCAGGGTGAAAAAAACATCAAGAGAGGAGGTGGAGAGGCAAACAGAAGGTGTCAGCCCAAGAGGCCAATGTAGTCTAATAAGCAACACCTGGGACAGAGTGTAAATAGCATCTTGTTATACCCAATAAATGAGTTAAAGTAACAACCCTTGTGTTGTTCACATAGCAGCTGGTTGGATGTTACTCTAACTTACAAGTCCATAAAGGAGGAAAAGGGAAATCACATGTTATAAAGAAGAGGGAACAGAATCTAGGCAAGAGTTAGATAAAGAGTACAGGGCTGGGACATCCCTGGTGGAGCAGTGGTTAAGAATCCGCCTACCAATGCAGGGGACCCGGGTTCGGTCCCTGGTCTGGGAAGAACCCACATGCCATGGAACAATTAAGCCTGGGCACCACAGCTACTGAACCTGCACTCTAGAGCCCATGAGCCACAACTACTGAGCCCACGTGCTGCAACTACTGAAGCCTGTGCGCCTAGAGCCCATGCTCCGCAACAAGAGAAGCCATCACAATAAGCCCACGCATCACAAGGAAGACCCAACGCAGCCAAAAACTAAATAAATCTTAAGGAAAAAAAATGAAAAAGTACAGGGCTTCTGAACAGACAAGCACCAAAGTGAATGCATGTACTTTCTTTTACTGACTTCACATTCTGCATTAAAACATGGTTTCCAGAAGTTTTAGGCCACTTTATCTAATGAGCGGGGGGATCCCCCAAGATATTATTTTTCAGTTTTCACTTTGCATCTATTTTACATTTTGCATCCATAATTTTATTATTCTTACATTTAGAACATTTAGAAGGCAGAAGATAACTCTCTTTTTTCTGTACCTCTCATGATACCTATCACAACGCCCTTACAAAGGAAGCACTTGAGAAATGTCTCTCAACTAGCTCCCTATAAGCCAAAGAAAGTCTTGTCTTCAGCAATTACCAGACATTCCTTATGGTTGTTAATTATATCTCACATTAGTGGGGCATTGCTTTGCTATGAACAGGAAATATTTTTATGGGTAACTTACCAAGATTAAAATAAGATATAAATAGATCACATGCATGCTAACTACTACTGGGGAAAAATGAGACTGTTAAATTAATAAAATGGTTCCTGTGCTGCCAACATTTTTTCCCCCAAATCATGCTTCCTGATATAGCAAAATTCCATGGGATAATAAAGGGAAGAAAGAGAGAAAATGAAATTAAATTTGGGGGACCCTTGCCAGACACTGTTCATTCATTCCTTCATTTTTTCAACAAATACTTACTGAACACTGCTAGGGATATAGCAGTGAATAGTCACGATCCTGGCTTTTATGGACTTTATATTCTAGTAGGAGAAAATACATCATAAACAAGTAACTATACTTGTTAATTAGTGAAAAGTTATGTAAACAGAAATAAAGCAAGGAAAGGGAAGAGTGAGTGAAGGCAGTGGTTGAGCCCCATTTTAGGCAGAGTGGTCAGGGAAAGCATTTCCAATAAGGAACGTTTAAGCAAATGACAGTTCCTTCGATTGAGTAGGAAGCACACCAAGCACATATCTGGGAGGTTATCGGACAACAGGGAAAGTGAAAGTAGGAATAAAAAGCAAAAGCTTATGAGTAAAATCCAAATACTGCTGTGCTTCATAGGTTGACACATCCATATAAACTATTTCCCAGGAAATGTCTGTTATCCCAAAGAAGCCCATTCCCAAGTAGATTAAAGTATCTACATGGTTAGGGAACAAGTTGTGTGATCCATAAGTAAACTCCAAGTTTGAAGTGGTTTTTATAAAGCATTTGATAAAAGCCACAAAGGGACACTGATCTCCCCAGAAACATTTCTTAAAGAAATCATTTGAAAAGGAATCATACTAAAAGATATTAATGGAGTAACAAATGAGCTGATCTGGAGTTTAAAGAAAAGGGAACAATAGTTAATAATAGCTTTTCCCATGCTGGCTTTAGGTTAGAATCAACTAAAGGATCTTTTCAAATAATAATACCTGTGTCCCATCCCCAGAGATTCTGATTTAATGGCTGTGGTATGGGGCCTAGGTGTTGTTTTTTTTTTAAAGCTCCCCAAGTGAGTCTAATATGCAGCTGATTGAGAATCAGTCTGGTTTGAAAAAAAGAACATAAGTTAAGCTGTTAAAATTTTTTTTTTAAATCATGCCAGGCATTGCTTCTGGAATGCAAAATATATCTCACAATGATCTAATTAGTGAGTCAAATTATGTATGGAGTACTACCTATTATGCACTACAGGCTTAGCATGGGAGATACAGAAGGGAAAAGGTAAACCAATCCCTACATTTGTGGAACTCAAAATGGGGAAAGGCAATGACAAAAACGTAAACAACTTTAAAAGCAACAACAACAAGATACAGAGTGCAATAAGTGTTAGAAAGGAAAGAAAGTGTGATGAGACAGAGAGTATCTGGGTAGGGACTAATTTTTTAGGTTGACTAGGAAAGCCCTCTCTGAGAGGTATAATTTAAGCAGAAACCTGAAAGATGAGAAGAAAACAACGATTTAGAAAGTTTGGAGTGTGAATGGCAAATGCAAAGCCCTGAGGAACAAAGTTGCTTGGTGTGTTCTAAAATCAGAGACGACACAACTATGATAGGAGTTAGAATGAAAGGATATGTGGTGTAAGATGAAGAAAGGAATTTGAATTTTGTTCTAAGACCTCAAGGATTTTAAAGCAGAGGACAGAGGTGAATTCGCTATATTAATAAAAGACCACACTGGGACTTCCCTGGCGATCCAGTGGTTAAAATTTTGCCTTCCAGTGCAGGGGGGTTGGTTTGGTCACTGGTCAGGGAGCTAAGTTCCCACATCCTTGGGGTCAAGAAACCAAAACATAAAGCAGAAGCAATATTGTAACAAATTCAATAAAGACTATAAAAGTGGTCCACATCAAAAAAAAAATTTTTTTTGAGTCCTCCACTGAGAACTGCTGGTTAGACTTGATGGCTTAGAAATGACTTTTCTCCAGATTAAATCCACATCGCTGACAGTGTCTTGGTGCTCCGGCTGGATGTCAGGCCTGAACCTCTGAGGTGGGAGAGCTGAGCTCAGGACACTGGTCCACCAGAGACCTCCTGGCCCCACATAATATCAATGGGCGAGAGCTCTCCCAGAGATCTCCATCTCAACACTAAGACCCAGCTCCACTCACCAACCAGCAAGCTCCAGTGCTGGACACCCCATGCCAAACAACTAGCAAGACAGGAACACAACCCCACCCATTAGCAGAGAGGCTGCCTAAAATCATACTAAGTTCACAGACAACCCAAAACACACCACCAGATGTCATCCTGCCCACCAGAAAGACAAGATCCAGCCTCAGCCACCAGAACATAGGCACCATTCCCCTCTACCAGGAAGCCTACACAACCCACTGAACCAACCTTATCCACTGGGAGCAGAGACCAAAAACAACGGGAACTACGAACATGCAGTCTGCAAAAAGGAGACCCCAAACACAGTAAGTTAAGCAAAAGAGAAGACAGAGAAATACTCCACAGATAAAGAAGCAAAGTAAAAACCCACCAGACGAAACAAATGAAGAGGAAATAGGCAGTGTACCTAAAAAAGAATTCAGAAAAATGATAGTAAAGATGATCCAAAATCTTGGAAATAGAATGGAGAAAATGCAAGAAACATTTAACTAAAAACATAGAACTAAACAGCAAACAAACAATGATGAACAACAGAATAAGTGAAATTAAAAATTCTCTAGAAGGAATCAATAGCAGAATAACTGAGGCAGAAGGACGGATAAGTGACCTGGAAGATAAAATAGTAGAAATAACTACCGCAGAGAGGAATAAAGAAAAAAGAATGAAAAGAATTGAGGACAGTCTCAGAGACCTCTGGGACAAAATTAAACGCACCAACATTTGAATTATAGGGATTCCAGAAGAAGAAGAGAAAAACAAAGGGACTGAGAAAATATTTGAAGAGATTATAGTTGAAAACTTCCCGAATATGGGAAAGGAAATAGTCAGTCAAATCCAGGAGGTGCAGAGAGTCCCATACAGGATAAATCCAAGGAAAAACACGCCAAGACACATATTGATCAAACTATGAAAAATTAAATACAAAGAAAAAATATTAAAAGCAGCAAGGGAAAAGCAACAAATAACATACAAGGGAATCCCCATAAGGTTAACAGCTGATCTTTCAGCAGAAACTCTGCAAGCCAGAAGGGAGTGGCAGGACATATTTAAAGTGATGAAAGGGAAAAACCTACAACCAAGATTACTCTACCCAGCAAGGATCTCATTCAGATTTGACAGAGAAATTAAAAGCTTTACAGACAATCAAAAGCTGAGAGAGTTCAGCACCACGAAACCAGCTTTACAACAAATGCTAAAGGAACTTCTCTAGGCAGGAAACACAAGAGAAGAAAAAGACCTACAATAACAAACCCAACACAATTAAGAAAATGGTAATAGGAACATACATTTCGATAATTACCTTAATTGTAAATGGATTAAATGCTCCAACCAAAAGACATACACTGGCTGAACAGATACAAAAACAAGACGTGTATATATGCTATCTACAAGGGACCCACTTCAGACCTAGGGATACAAACAGACTGAAAGTGAGGGTATGGAAAAAGATATTCCATGCAAATGGAAATCAAAAGAAAGCTGGAGTAACAACTGTCATATCAGACCAAGACAGTATGGTACTGGCACAAATACAGATCAATGGAACAGGGTAGAAAAACCAGAGATAAACCTACACATATATGTTCACCTTATCTTTGATAAAAGAGGCAGGAATATACAATGGAGAAAAGACAGCTTCTTCAATAAGTGGTGCTGGGAAAACTGGACAGCTACATATGAAAGAATGAAATTAGAACACTCCCTAACACCATACACAAAAATAAACTCAAATTGGATTAGACACTTAAATGTAAGGCCAGACACTGTAGAACTCTTAGAGGAAAACATAAGCATAACGCTCTATGACATAAATCACAGCAAGATCCTTTTTGACCCACCCACCTCCTAGAGTAACGGAAATAAAAACAAAATTAAACAAATCGGACCTAATGAAACTTCAAAGCTTTTGCACAGCAAAGGAAACCATTAACAAGATGAAAAGACAGCCCTCAGAATGGGAGAAAATATTTGCAAAAAAAGCAACTGACAAAGGATTAGTCTCCCAAATACACAAGCAGCTCATGCAGCTCAATGTCAAAAAAACAAACAACCCAATCCAAAAATGGGCAGAAGACCTAAGTAGACTTTTCTCCAAAGAAGATATACAGATTGCCAACAAACACATGAAAGGTTGCTCAACATCATTAATTATTAGAGAAATGCAAATCAAAACTATAATGAGGTATCACTTCACACTGCTCAGAATGGCCATGATCAAAAAATCTACAAACAATAAATGCTGGAGAGGGTGTGGATGAAAGGGAACCCTCTTGCACTGTTGGTGGGAATGTAAATTGATACAGTCACTATGGAGAACAGTATGGAGGTTCCTTAAAAAACTAAAAATAGAACTACCATATAACCCCGCAATCCCACTACTGGGCATATATCCAGAGAAAAGCATATTTCAAAAAGAATCATGTACCACAGTGTTCATTGCAGCACTATTTACAAGAGCCAGGACATGGAAGCAACCTAAGTGTCCATCGACAGATGAATGGATAAAGAAGATGTGGCACATATATACAATGGAATATTGCTCAGCCATAAAAAGAAATGAAATTGAGTTATTTGTTGTGAGGTGAATGGACCTAGAGTCTGTAATACAGAGTGAAGTAAGTCAGAAAGAGAAAAACAAGTACCGTATGCTAACACATGTATATGGAATCTAAAAAAAAAAAAAAAAATGGTTCTGAAGAACCTAGGGGCAGGACAGGAATAAAGACGCAGACGTGGACAATGGACTTAAGGACACGGAGAGGGGGAAGGGTAAGCTGGGACGAAATGAGAGAGTGCCACTGACATATATACACTACCAAATGTAAAACTGATAGCTAGTGGGAAGCAGCTGCATCGCACAGGGGGATCAGCTCCGTGCTTTGTGACCTCCTAGAAGGGTGGGATAAGGAGGGTGGGAGGGAGCCACAAGAGGGAGGGGATATTGGGATATGTGTATACATATAGCTGATTCACTTTGTTAGACAGCAGAAACTAACACAACATTGTAGTATTGTATACTACAATAAAGATGTTTTAAAAAAATTTTTTTAATTAAAAAAAAAACAGACCACTCTGTTGCGGGGAGAATGGAACATGGGGTTAGGAAAAGGGGAATAGAAGCAGGACAACCAGTTCAAGCAAGAGATGATGGTGGCTTGCACCAGGGTATTTGCCGGGGGGAAAGAGGGATATGGCAGTCTGCCGGAAAGCAAAGCCCATATATCTATTGCATTTAAATTTGTAAAACAAGTGACTGTTTTCTCTACATACTTCATACTTTGCTAAGAATAGCAATTATTCTATTAACTTTACCTAGAAAATGAAGAACACAAAACTGTATGACCATCTATTCTCCCTCTCTGTGGTGAAACAACATATTTGAGTATGATTTCAGTTAACTTTCTCACTCTTTCACAACAGCTAATTGTTGGTCTTTCCACTTGTCTGTAAGTTTCCATCACCTTGTGGAGATCATTATGATCAGACAATGCTTCAACTGTATCATAAAAAGCTGCTAACATAGCCACAAGTTTTTTCACTTTTAGATTTCTGGGACGGTGCTTTGGGAGAAGATGTAGTTAGGTGAGTGTAGCTATGTGAGAGCAAGAGGAAGTGGGAGAGAGGTTGATGGAGTGTTATTGGTCTTCTGAGGAAGCTGGTTTATGATGTTCAAAGATCACTCATTGTGTTGTTGATTTCTTAGGGAATAATCAACGTTAACTTTCTATTATTACGGCCCTTTAGCTATAAAATTTAAGTAAATTTCTTGCAAAGAATTTCCCTATTTAGATAGTAGGAAACTATTCACTGATGAAGATGAGAAAGACTTTCTAGTTTACTACTTCTGGTGAATCCCAGAATCACAGATAACTACTCCCATCAGGTCCAACTACTAAAATTATATTAGTGCCCTCTGCTGTACATGTGCAAAATTACAGAAAACTATATGATATTACAAGGGCTGTGTAGACATTTTTGGCTTTGGTACTTTCCAGAAGCAGGGCAGATGGACAACTTTAACATGTTGGGTGAAATTTTGCCTCCTGTAATTATTGGCTAGTCTAAACAGAGTAACAAATAGTGTGCAAGAGGTAGTCATTATAGGCTTATTGTTATACTAGGGAAAATAGTAATTAAATGTTTGTAATATGATTGAAATTACTTCATGATGTGGCAGTTATATAAAACCTGGCCTTTCTTTTATGATCATGTGCACTGATCATTTTCTCTTTGACTTAGCTTTTGTATATCCTCCTGAGTTTACAGTAAGTCAGAGTCAATCCTGAGACCCATAAACCTGTTTGCTTGCTTACAGCATTCAATAATTGTTTTACATGACATTTGTTTTGTGCCATTTGATTTGTTCCTATGCCCTAAATTAAAAATTTCTGCTTCTGTCTGAGTTTTACTAACTGAAAATAATATTAGTAGGCTGAGGCCAATATTAGGTGGTCCTCTGTCAACCAGTTATCTTTTTGTTTATCTGTTGTTCCACATTATGAAACTGTAAGCGTCATACTCACCTATAAATAATCATTCCACACCTTTAGAGCAGCATACTCCATTCAGATTTAAATGCTATATCTTAATTTTGTAAATTTTCTCTCTATGAATGAAGAAATATTTAAAATAGCATAGTTCGAAATGGAAACAAGGATTTGTTTATACACGCTGATTTGGGTAATAATCTCTAAGTATGGGAAATGAGTTTTGAATTTATTTCATGCCATCTTACAGTGAATTTTCCTCCCTCTAACTCCATGTGCTTAGTTCATATTTATAACTTTGTTTGGAGCAGGTTTAGATAATGTGTAAATATGTGTTATTAGCCAAATATTTGGAGGAGGTTTAGATAATGTATAAATATGTGTTATTAGCCAAATATTTTTCTTTACTTTTAATAACAATATTTATGTTTAAGATAAATGAATTTATCTTAGGAGGTAAATTTTTTTTTTTTTTTTTGCGGTACGCGGGCCTCTCACTGTTGTGGCCTCTCCCGTTGCGGAGCACAGGCTCCAGACGCGCAGGCTCAGCGGCCATGGCTCACGGGCCCAGCTGCTCCGCGGCATGTGGGATCTTCCCAGACCGGGGCACGAACCTGTATCCCCTGCATCGGCAGGCGGACTCTCAACCACTGCGCTACCAGGGAAGCCCAGGAGGTAATTTTTTGATATGTGTTAATGTCCAAGAAAAAGTATGACATATATTCAAAACTAGGAAATCACATTTAAATATCATGTTAAATTAAAATGTACAAACAGAACAATGAACAATAGATAAATAGTTTCAAACATTAATGGACTTTAAATTAGATTAACTGCCAAATTTGGGGGGGAATTAAATCCATTTTCTGGTATAGCTCAATGCAGGATGACAACAGAAATGGGGGCTAAGATGAAAATAAGGAGAATGGTGTTGGAAAAACTTTTATAATGCTATGTTCTATTATCCAGCTAAGTGCTTTTCCTCTGAATATAGTTTTCTGTTCTGGGTGCTCCAACCTAGAGGGATATAACTAAATAAAAGGAATAAATATTATAAATGTTGATACATAATTTTTAGATCTATTGCTTTTTTTTTAAGTAATAAATTTTATTTTTTGGCTGCGTAGGGCCTTCGTTACTGTGCACAGGCTTTCTCTAGTTGCAGTGAGCGGGGGCTACTCTTTGTTGTCACGAGCAGGCTTATTGCAATGGCTTCTCTTGTTGCAGAGCACAGGCTCTAGGCACACAGGCTTCAGTGGTTGTGGTGCATGAGCTCAGTAGTTGTGGCTCGTGGGTTCTAGAGTGCAGGCTCAGTAGTTGTGGCACCCGGGCTTAGTTGCTCCATGGACAGGAGCAACTGTGGGATCTTCCCGGACCAGGGATCGAACCTGGGTCCCCTGCATTGGCAGGTGGATTCCTAACAACTGCACCACCAGGGAAGCCCCGATTTAGTGCTTTTTATTTCACCACATTGAATTCTGTTTGACGATAATATACATTCTATATTCAAATGTAGTACACATGCATTTGGATAGCAGCATATTGTGTTAAAAGAGTATTTATATTCTTTGGGTTTTAAAAAATATATTAAAATAGTTTGTTTTCATCAGAGAAGAGGAATTCCACTAATAAAATGCCACATGTGACCTGATTACTTCCCACAGTGGTGTCACATAACAGGCTGCTCTTCCAGGTTGTATTCTCCTGAGATGAGAGTTTGTCCCTAGAAGTTGAGAAACTGATTTAAACTTCATGGGGAAGCACTTAAGATGGCTGATGCTGCAATTCCTGACTTTTTTTTCTTTGAAGAAGAATGCATTCTTAAAAGAGAAATCATTGTTGTTGAAAACAAATGATTGCTAAGAAATTTGAAACCTTAAACCCCCATACAAAATAAGTTTATTTTGTTAAACAAAGACAAAATTGTTCCTCTATACTTTCCTAGGTGTGATGTGTTTTTATATTCAAGTTATATTGAATAACTTGAACAAGAAGAATAACATTAACAAGATACTTTAAATATTACATAAAATGATCAAATAAATTATTTAATTTTTCCAAAAGAGAAAGAATGTTACATATATCCTCATAGTATAGGTAAACACCAAAAGTACATTAAAGCAGAGATAGCTAGTTGCCTATTAGCCATTCTCACTTTTTATTTAGAAACAAATCCAGATGTATGTGAATGTGTGTGTAAATATGTACATTTATGTGTGCAGGCTATATAGCCAGCTAAAAGACTAAAATACACAGCCTTCCTTGAAAACAAGTACATACCATTTTGATTACTATAGCTTTGTAATATAGTTTGAGATCAGGAAATGTGACACCTCCAGCTCTGTTCTTCTTGCTTAAGATGGGTTTGGCTATTCAGGATATTTTGTGGTTCCACATACATTTTAGAAATGTTTTTCTAATTCTATTGAATTTTTATAGTGATTGCTTTGAATCTGTAGATTACTTTGGGTAATGCAGACATTTTAACAATATAATTCTTCCAATCCAAGAACATGCTATATCTTCCCTTTTATTTATGTCTTCTTCAATTTCTATCATTAATGTCTCAACTTTTCAATGTACCGGTCTTTCATCTCCTTGGTTAAATGTATTTCTAAGCATTTTATTGTTTTGGATACTATTATAAATGGGACTGTTTTCTTAATTCCTCTTTCAAATAGTTCATTGTTAGTGTATAGAAATGCAACTGATTTTTGTGTTGCTTTTGTATTTTGCAATTTTACTGAACTAACTTACCAGTGTTAACAGGTTTTTTTAGTGGAGTATTTAGAATTTTCTACATATAAGATTATGTCATCTGCAAACAAAGCATTTTACTTCTTCATTTCCTATTTAGATGCCTTTTATTTCTTTTTCTTGCCTAATTGCTCTGGCTAGGACTTCCAATATTGCATTGAATAGAAGTGGCAATAGTGGTCATTCTTGTGTTGTTCCTAATCTTAGAAGAAATGTTTTCAACTTTTTACCATTATGCATGATGTTGGCTGTGGTCTTCTCATGTATGGTCTTTATTATGTTGACATACATTCATTCTATTCTTAGTTTGTTGAGAGTTTTTATCCTGAAAGCATGTTCAATGTTGTCCAGTGCTTTTTCTGAATCTGTTGAGATAATAATATGATTTTTATCTGTCATTCTGTTAATGTGGTATATCACATTTATTAATGTGTATGTTGACTTATCTTTACATCCTCAAGATAAATCCCACGTCATGGTGTATAATCCTTTTAATGTATTATTGAAGCCAGTTTGCTAGTATTTTGTTAAGGATTGTTGCATCTATGTTCATCAGAGATGTTGGTCTATAGCTTTCTTTCCTTGTAGTGTCCTTGTCTGATTTGGGTATCAGGGTAATGCTGGCCCTGTAAAATGCATTTGGAAGTGTTCCCTCCTCTTCAGTTGTTTGGAAGAGTTTGAGAAAGATTAGCATTCATGCTTTTTTACATGTTTGGTAGAATTCACCAGTGAAACCATGTGCATCTGTGCTTTTCTTTCTTGGGAGGTTTTTGATTACTGATTCAATCTCCTTACCAGTTATAAATCTATTCAGATTTTCTATTTCTTCATGATTCAGTCTTGGTAGATTGTGTATTTCTAGGAATTTATCCATATCTTCTAAGTTATTCAATTTGTTGGCATATAATTGTTCATAGTAGTCTCTTTGATACTATGTATTACTGTGGTATCAGAGTATGCTGATTGAATAACTGCAAATGATTTGTCTTCAAGCTCGCAGACTTTCTACTGCTGACCACATCTGCTATTGAAGAACTCTGTTGCATTTTTCACTTCATTATTTGTATTCTTCATCTTCAGAATTTGTTTTTTCTTTTTATGATTTATAGGTCTCAGCTGAACCTCTCGTTTTGTTCATGTATTATTTTCCTGATTTCATAGAGTAATCTATTTATGTTCTCTTGTAGCTCCCTGAGCATCCTTAAAATAATTATTTTAAGTCATTTGTCAGGAAATTTGTAGATCTCCATTTCTTTGCGGTCATTTACTGGAAAGCTATTGTGTTCCTTTCGTGGAATCATGTTTCCTTAATTTTATGTGTTCCTAGAAATTTTGCATTGATGTCTTTGCATTTGAAGCAGTAATCACTTTTCCAGTCTTGCTGACTGGCTTTGGGAGACATATACCTTCACCTGTCAGTCTGCTTAAGGATTCTGAGGCTTTCCCAGCCCTTTTCAATGGATGTGCCTGATTCACACTTCTTGTTCCCTATTAGTGAGTGCATTTGTTTTTCTTTTGGGCCGCACTGTGCAACATGTGGAACTTCCCTGACCAGGGATCAAACCTGTGCCTCCTGCAGGGGGAGTGCAGAGTCTTAACCACTGGACCACGAGGGAAGTCCTCCCTCTTAGTGAGGAGTTCTTAAAATTGTATGCCTTTTCTCAATCCCACAAAGTCAGGCTGAGTGCTTTGAGGTTCCTGTTTGTTTTCTCTCAGGCAATACCCTGAAATGCTCAAGTTTGTGAGCTTGCTCCCAATCCCAGTCAATCTGACTTTCTACACCTCCTTACTAGCTACCTGAAAAGGCTCACTCTTGCCACCCACAGGAGTCTGTACTAGGATGGGGAGGGATGTGAGATGGGGGTATGGGTGAGGAACACAGAGTGGTGTAGGTACTTGTGAGCCAGTTGTGGAGGCCCACAGGTGAGGTTTATATCCAGTGGCTAGTGGGTAAGCCTCCTAATAGAGTCTGTGTCTTGGTTAGTAGGAAGAACTGCAAAGTCATTAGTAGTGTCCCTTTGATGAGTTCTGAGACTTGACTACTTTGCTCCCAACCTCTTCCAGCATCTCCCAGTCCCTCAATCTTGTAGATTTCCTCAGCAATATGGATGGAGCAAGAAAGAACTGGGCCTCTTGAGCAGTGTCCCACACAGCTAGGGAAGCCTGGCTCTCACTCACACACTCTCACTTTCCCCTGTGGGAGAAGTCATGGGCTATGGGGTTTCTACTGGCAATAAGTCTTGCTGCTTTGGGGGAAGAGTGATGTGGGCAAAATGAAACTGTTTCTCTTACCCTCAGTGTGTCTAATGTTGGATTTTTTTTTTGCCCCAAGAGTGTGCTGGAACTTCTCCACTCGACTCCCAGACCCTCACAAAGGTACTTGCATCCCCAGATAATTCAAAATTGGTGTTCTCTGTTGGGATGATAATAGAGAACTCCTATTCTACCAACTTGCTGATGTCACTCCAGAAAAAATACAATTCTGAAGAAGAAAATTACCAGGGATAAAAAGGGACATTACATAATGATAAAAATCCACCAAGAATACATTGCTAGCCTAAGTAGATGTATGCACCTAACAAAAGATGTTCAAAATACATAAAGAAGGGGCTTCCCTGGTGGCGCAGTGGTTGACAGTCCGCCTGCCGATGCAGGGGACACGGGTTCATTCGTGCCCCAGTCTGGGAAAATCCCACATGCCGTGGAGCGGCTGGGCCCATGAGCCATGGCCGCCGAGCCTGCGTGTCCGGAGCCTGTGCTCCGCAACGGGAGAGGCCACAACAGTGAGAGGCCCGCATACCACAAATAAATAAAAACAGAAAGAAAAAATTATGGAACTGAAACTATAAATAGAAAAGTCCACTATTAAAGTTGGAGATTTCAACACTCCTCTCTTAATAATCCATGGAATAATTAGACAGAATGCAGTAAGGAGATACAATACCTCAAAACCACCATCAACCGAATTAACTTAATTGGAATTTTTAGACCACTTAACTAAATAATAGCCAAATAAACATTCTTTTCAAGTGTACATGAAACATTATAAAAGTAGACCATACCTTGTGCCATTAAATTTAAATTTGTCTTTAACAAATTTAAAGAAATTAAAAACATAGAAAGTATATTCTCTGACCATAGTGGAAATGAACTAGAAACCAGTTACAGAAAGATATTTAGAAAATTCACCAAATATTTGTAAATTACACAACAAATTTCTAAACAATCATTGATCAAAGAGGAAGTCTCAAAAATATTAGAAAATACATTAAAGTAAGTAAAAAAAAAAACACAACATATCAAAGTTTGTGGGATGCACTAAAGCAGTACTTAGAAGAAATTTATACCATTATATGTATATATTATGAATAAAGATATCAAATAAATAATCTAGGTTTCCATCTTAGAAAATAAGAAAAGGAAGAGCAAATTAAAACCTAATCAAGCAGAAGGAAAGAAATGATAAACATAATAAGTTGTTTGTCTATATAGAAAACCCCAAAGATTCTACAAAAAACTGAGTTAGAAAAGTTACAGTATACAAACAAGGTCAGATATATAAAAAACATACAAGTCAACTTACAAAAAGCAGTTATGTGTCCATATAGTAGCAACAGACAATTGGAAACCAAATCTTGAAAGTGTACCATTTAAAATAGCTCAAAATATTAAATACTTAAGAATCAAGAAAGATGTGAAGGACCTGTATGCTAAGAACTATAAAATACTGATTAAAGAAATCAAAGACCTAAATGAACTGATAAAGATACCACGCTCATGATTTAAACACTTGATATACTTAATGTGTCAATAATTCCAAAACTTATCTATGTTTAACACAATCCCAATCGAAATCCCAGCAGGAATTTGTAGGTATAGACAAGCTGATTCTGAAATTTATGCAAAAGTCTGAGAAATGAGAATAATCAAAACAATTACAAAAAATAAGAACAAAGTTGGAAGATTGACATGACACAACCTTAAATCTTGATATAAAACTAGAGTGACCAGACTATATTGTAACAATGAAAGGATAGACCATTGATTAGAGGTACAGAAAAGATGTCCAGAAATAGATCTAAATAAATGTGATCAAATGATTTTTGAGAATGGTGAAAAGTCAACTCAATAGAAATAGAATAGCCTTTTCAATAAATGTTGCTTCTGTTTTGAACAACTGAACATGCATATGTCAAAAGAGAACTTTAACTGATACCTCATACCTTATACATAAATTAACTCAAAATGTATCATAGACTTAAATGTAAAATACAAAATTATAAATCTTTTAGAAGAAAATAATTGTGACCTTGGGTTAGGAAAATAGGAAATAGGAAAATAGTTTTTAGATATGATACAAGTACTATCATTTAAGAAATATTTGATAAATTAAACTTCATCAAAATTTAAAACTTTTGGGCTTCCCTGGTGGCGCAGTGGTTGAGAGTCCGCCTGCTGATGCAGGGGACACGGGTTCATGCCCCGGTCTGGGAAGATCCCACATGCCGCGGAGTGGCTGGGCCCATGAGCCATGGCCGCTGAGCCTGTGCGTCCTGAGCCTGTGCTCCACAACGGGAGAGGCCACAACAGTGAGAGGCCTGCGTACCGCAAAAATAAATAAATAAATAAAATTTAAAACTTTTGGTCTGAGAAATAAAATGAATAAAAAGACAAGCTACAGGCTGGGTGAAAAAATTTGCAAATCACATATCCACCGAAGGACTTCAAGACAGAAAAGATAAGGAATTCTCTAAACTCAACAATAAGAAAACAAATAACTCAATTTAAAAAACAGGAAAAATATTTGCCATTTTATCAAAGATAAATGCCAATAAACACATAAAAAGATGCTCAACATTGTTAGTCTGCAATGCAAATTAAAAGCACAATGAATCCCAGTCAAAATCCAGCAACTTTTTTTGTGGAGATCAACATTTATATGGAGAAACAAAAGACCCAAAGGAGCCAATCCAATATTGAAGAAAAAGAACAGAATCAGAGGACTGACACTACTTAACTTCAAGGCTTACTATAAAGCTATAGTAACCAACATAGTGTGGTATTGGTGAAAGAATAGACACATGAATGGAACAGAATAGAGAGCCCAGAAATAGACTCACATAAATATAATCAACTGTCCTTTGACAAAGGAGCAAAGGCAATACAATGGAGAAAAGATAGTCTTTATAACAGTCGTGCTGGAAAAATTCTACATCCATGTGCAAAAAAGAATCTAGACACAGACCTCATGCCCTTCACAAAAATTCACTCAAAGTGGATCTACACCTAGACGTAAAACACAAAACTATAAAACTCTTAGAAACATATCAGAAAACTTAGATGACCTTGGGTATGGCAATGACTTTTCAGATACAACACCAAAGGCAACATATATGAAGGAAAAAATTGATAAGCAGGACTTCATTAAAACTAAAAATTTCTGCTCTGCAAAAGACACTGTCAAGAGCATGAGACAAGCCACAGATTGGGAGAAAAATATTTGCAAAAGACATATAATAAAGGATTGTTATCCAGAATATACAAAGAACTCTTAAAATTCAACAATAAGAAAACTAACTACCCAGTAAAAAAATGGGCAGAAGACCTCAAAAGACACCCACCAAAGAAGATATACAGGTGGCAAGTAAGCATATGAAAAGATGATCAACATCACATGTCATTAAAGAATGCAAATTAAAACAATGAGATGCTATAATATACATATTAAAATGACCAAAATAAAAAAGCTAGCAACACCAAATATTGTCATTTGGTGGAGCACAAGAACTCTCATTCATTGCTGATGAGAATGCAAAATGGTACAGCCACTGCGGAAGACAGATTGACATTTTCTTACAAAACTAAATATACTCTTATTCTATCATCCAGCAATTGTGCAACTTATTACTAACACAAATGAGCTGAAAACTTATGTCCACACAACAACCTGTATGTGTATGTTTATAGTATTTTAATTCATAACTGCCCAAATGTGGGAGCAACCAAGCGGTCTTTCAGTACATAAATGCGTAAGTAAACTGTGGTACATCTAGATTATGCAGTATTATTCAGTGCTAAAAACAAATGACCTATCAAACCATGAACAGATATGGAGAACCTTAAATGCATATTGGCTTTAAAAAGCCAATCTGGAAAGGCTACATACTATATGATTCCAACTATATGATATTTTGGAAAAGGCAAAACTATGAGGACAGTAAAAAGATGAGTGGTTGCCAGGGGTTGGGGGAGGGAGGGATGAATAGGCAGAGCACAGAGGATTTTTAGGGCTGGGACACTATTCTGTATGAAACTCTAATGGTGTCTACATGCCATTATACATTTTTCCACACCCACAGAATGTACAACACCAAGAGTGAAACGTAATGTTTAAATATGGACTTTAGTTAATAGTAGTGTATCAGTATTGGCTCACCAATTGTAACAAATGCACAAAACTACTGTAAAATGTTAATAAGATGGGAAGCTGGGGGAAAGGGGGTATATATGGGAATTCACTGTACTTTCTGCTCTTTTTCTGTCAACCTAAAACCTCTTTAAAAATGAAGTCTATTAATTATTTTTTTAAAAAACAACAATTTTTTAGTCTCACAAAACTTTCTTTACAATAGCCAAAAACTGGAAACACCTAGATGAGTGAATGGTTAAATAAAATGTGATACGTCTGTCTTACATAACATGGAGTAGTACTCAGCAATAAGAAGGAACAGCTATTGATACATGCAACTTGGATGGATCTAAAAGGAATTCTGCTAAGTGAAAAAAGCCAATCTCAAAAAGTTATATACTTTATGATTCCATTTATATAAATTTCTTGCAATGATAAAATGGAGGCCAGATAAGAGGTTACCAGCAATTAGGGATGGTGGGGGAAAGGGGATGAATGCGAGCATTAAGGAGTAATAATATGAGAGAGCCTTGTGTTGATGGAACAGTTCTGTATCTTGAAGGTGGTGGTTGTTATACCAAGATACAACAAGTGATAAAATTTGAATAGAACTGAACACACACACACGCGCGTTTATGTAAAACTGGTGACACCTGAATAAGATCAGTAGATTGTATCAATGTCAGTTCCCTGGTTGTAATACTGTACTACAGTTGAACAAGGTGTTATCATTGGGGAAAACTGCAAAAAGGGTATATGGAATCTCTCTGTATTATCTCTTACAACTACATGTAAACCTACAATTATTTCAAAATAAAAATTCAAAAATATTCAGCACTCTATTCATCAATAGGCACAACAAAGACAGTGAAAAGACAACCACAAACTGGAAGATATCTGCCTAACTCATAACGGATTAGTATACAGACTATATGAAGAATGAATAAAAAATTTTTTAAATTATCAATAGTCCAATAGAAACATACCAAAGACATTTCACAGAAGATGAAAAATGGCAAATAAACATACAAAAATGTGCTGTATCTCATGAGTAACTAGTGAAATACCAATTAAAATTATAATGATATAGGATATCACAACTTGATTACATATATATTTGTATATATTATGCAACTATACATATTTGAACATATACTATGACCATATAGTGTTGGCGGAGACTTGGAGCCTCAGGACCTCTCATACACGGTAGTGAATGTGAAAACGGGTAAAAATCACTTTAGAAAACCATTAGACAACACCCAGAAATTTTCAATCTGGTACATATGTACCTCACGATTCAGAAATTCCACTCCTAGGTCTATATCTAGAAAAATTCTTGCCCACTTGTGCAAGAAGACATGCTTATATTAGCTCTTTTCCCAATAGTAAAGGTTGAAACCAGCCAGAGTCCTGCATCAGTAGAGTGGATTGGTAAATTATGGTATATTCATTCAACAGATTACTCTGTAGCAGTAAAAATGAATGAACCACAAGTATACACATCCACAGGGATGCTGGAGAGGGTGTAGAGAAAAGGGAACCCTCTTGCACTGTTGGTAGGAATGTAAATTGATACAGCCACTATGGAGAACAGTATGGAGGTTTCTTAAAAAACTAAAAATAGATCTACCATATGATCCAGCAATCTCACTACTGGGCATATACCCTGAGAAAACCATAATTCAAAAGGGGTCATGTACCACAATGATCATTGCAGCTCTATTTACTACAGCCAGGATATGGAAGCAACCTAAGTGTCCATCGACAGATGAATGGATAAAGAAGATGTGGCACATATATACAATGGAATATTACTCAGCCATAAAAACAAATGAAATTGAGTTACTTGTAGTGAGGTAGATGGACCTACAGTCTGTCATACAGAGTAAAGTAAGTCAGAAAGAGAAAAACAAATACCATAGGCTAACACATATATACGGAATCTAAAAAAAAAAAAATGTTCTGAAGAACCTAGAGGCAGGACAGGAATAAAGATCCAGACATAGAGAATGGACTTGAGGACATGGGGAGGGGGAAGGGTAAGATGGGATGAAGTGAGAGAGTGGCATGGACATACATACACTACCAAATGTAAAACAGACAGCTAATGGGAAGCAGCCGCATCGCACAGGGAGAGCAGCTCAGTGATTTGTGACCACCTAGAGGGGTGGGATACGGAGGGTGGGAGGGACACCCAAGAGGGAGGGGATATGGGGATACATGTGTACATATAGCTGATTCACTTTGTTATACAGCAGAAACTAACACAACAATGTAAAGCAATTATACTCCAGTAAAGATGTTAAAAAACAGCAAACAGATTTTTGTTCAGGACCTACCCTGAACTTAAACAAGGCCAGCAAGATTTTGCACCCTGTTCTCTTATCACTAGGTCTGTAAGAAATGAAATATACTGGTGAGATTCTGAATACATTATTGAAACAAATAACCAGGAAAAATGATTGCCCTAATAGGACTGTGAAGTACCTTGGTGCTGGACAAGAGATACTCCATTAATGCTGACTAGAACAGCATAGCTTTGAGACTTGGATCACAGAGCCCTCCCTCATTAAAAGAAGCCCATATGGCTCACAAACATATCTAAGACCCCCAGCTATGTGCTTCCTTCAACCTCAGATCTTTAATCAACACAGATGCTGAGATTTTAGCCAAGGTGCTTGCCCTGCATCTGAATAAACTGTTCCTGCAATTAATTAACCCAGACCAAGCAGTTTTTGTGCTGGTCACAGATCCTCTGGCAACCAGAGGAGACCCTCATCCATCATCTCACACCACCAAACTCCCCATTTATATCCCATCCTCAGACTGAGGAGCATATGAGGAGAGAGTGAGTCTCTTTATGTTTCAAACATTAGTTAGTTTGGGTATGAGTTTTCTTCTTTAATTCCACAAGATTCCATCTCCTCAAATATTATGAAATGAAGCTTGCCCATTGTTTTACAAAACAAGCAAAAGTTTCTTCATTTTTTTTTTATTGTTCAATATACCCAAAGATTTTTTTCTAGGTATACATATACCTTGTTATCGATAACAACTAAATATTCATATTGTTAACACCATGCAACCCGAACTAGCAAGTGAATGTGATTTATTATTAATCCACTCTCCACAATGTTGAGGTCTCCTTGAAAACCATTTTAAATCTAATCCCTGTCAAGAGTGTTGAATTTTAAAAGAAAACAGATTTCTGTGATTCTTCCTCAGGGCTTTGATATTATCTCCCCAAACATAGGGTGGGATGGAGGCAGAATTAGACAACATGTTTACAATTCCATAATGTTTTAAGAGCAACAAACATTTTTTTCATTTAAAGGTAAAGATTAAGGAAGAATTAGAAAATCTGCACAAATGTTAACAGCAGTGCAACAGAACAGCAGTGGGAAGTAGGTGGGAGATTACAACACCCTACCCTGATTCTCTACTGTTGATGGCGTGTCAGTTTCATATTATCCTGCAACTGACTCTTCTAATTCTCTCACCCACCGCAACTGTACAGTCTCTAATAATTTCCATTCCCGGTCTCTTTGTGGTTTTTTAAAGATATCTTCAGTAATATTTATCAGAAAGAAGTTTTTACATTTGCTTTAAAGCATTTTTTTTTTTTTGATACGCGGGCCTCTCACTGTTGTGGCCTCTCCCGTTGCGGAGCACAGGCTCCGGACGCGCAGGCTCAGCGGCCATGGCTCACGGGCCCAGCCGCTCCGCGTCATGAGGGATCTTCCCGGACCGGGGCACGAACCCGTGTCCCCTGCATCGGCAAGCGGACCCTCAACCACTGCGCCACCAGGGAAGCCCAAGCATATTCAATTTTAGTTGTCCAAGTTTATTACACCTTTAGACTAAAATATTTTCATAGGAAAATATCCTTAAATTGATGATGATAATAAAATTGAGAAACCAAGCTTCAGTAGGCACATGTTTGATGAAAAAAAAAAAAAAACCTTTATCAAACTTACCAATTCCAAATAACTGTGGATCATTGAATGGTACCCTGTAATGGGCAACTGTCATGGGAAGCTGTCAGCCATATCTTTAGTCAGACAAATAAATTGGAACAATTACGTTGCAGATAAAATTACTTTTTTTTCTTCTGCGAGGTTCCATGTTGTGTTACTTGCACATCACAGCAATTTCTGACATTTAAGAAAGTCTACATATTACAAAAAAGACTCCCTCACTTTCATTTCTCAATCATAGCCTCTTAATTAGATTCATTCAAATGAATCAACTCATATCTTGTTTCAAGAGCCATCAGAAAGTAAACTAAAACTAAAGTGTACTTTAATAAAACAAATTGAAAGCAACTATTACTCCAGAGTAACAGATAGTAGAACTTAATTCACTAAAATAAACGTTATAACCCATTTAGAATATTGGGTCAAAATCTGTTTATGAAGAAAAACCCATTTTCTCTTCTTGAATCCCTTCAGATTTTTGTTAACTTTAGTAAATTTGGCACATTATTAAACCCAAAATAGTGCTTTTATAATTTAGAAATATTAGTAATACTACTATATGGGACTTACACTCCCCTTATATTTAGCATATTGAAATGTATAATGTATAGAATTCCTTACAAAATGTGTCATAATTCATATTCTAAATGTTCAAACTAACCAGAATTGTAGTAAAAATAATAATGCTTAAAACTTTTTTGTATTGCCTCTAATTTGAATTGGATTTTAATAATCACAATAATGCCTTTCAAAGATTACCTTAAAAAATAAGTAAACCTGGATAATTTAATTAAAAATGTTCAAAAATCATAAAAGGTAAACTGAAAAATGAAAATTTTTAATGATAACGTTGTAAATAGAACTTTTCAACAGATGTAATAATAACATTTAAAAACTTTCAGGTCTCTAAATAGACATTTCTCCAAAGAAGATATACAGATTGCCAACAAACACATGAAAGGATGCTCAACATCATTAATCATTAGAGAAATGCAAATCAAAACTACAATGAGGTATCATCTCACACCAGTCAGAATGGCCATCATCAAAAAATCTACAAACAATAAATGCTGGAGAGGGTGTGGAGAAAAGGGAACCCTCTTGCACTGTTGGTGGGAATGTAAATTGATACAGCAACTATGGAGAACAGTATGGAGGCTCCTTAAAAAACTACAAATAGAACTACCATACGACCCAGCAATCCCACTATTGGGCATATACCCTGAGAAAACCATAATTCAAAAAGAGTCATGTACGAAAATGTTCATTGCAGCTCTATTTACAATAGCCAGGACATGGAAGCAACCTATGTGTCCATCAACAGAGGAATGGATAAAGAAGATGTGGCACATATATACAATGGAATATGACTCAGCCATAAAAAGAAACGAAATTGAGTTATTTGTAGTGAGGTGGATGGACCTAGAGTCTGTTATACAGAGTGAAGTAAGTCAGAAAGAGAAAAACAAATACCATATGCTAACACATATATATGGAATCTAAAAAAAGAGAAAAATGGTTCTGAAGAACCTAGGGGCAGGACAGGAATAAAGATGTAGACATAGAGAATAGACTTGAGAACACGGGGAGGGCGAAGGGTAAGATGGGATGAAGTGAGAGAGTGGCATGGACATATATACACTACCAAATGTGAAATTGATAGCTAGTGGGAAGCAGCTGCATAGCACAGGGAGATCAGCTCGGTGCTTTGTGACCACCTAGAGGGGTGGGATAGGGAGGTTGGGAGGGAGGGAGACGCAAGAGGGAAGAGATATGGGAACATATGTATATGTATAACTGATTCACTTTCTTATAAAGCAGAAACTAACACACCATTGTAAAGCAATTATATTCCAATAAAGATGTTAAAAAAAAAACTTTCAGGTCTCAAATCTATTCTAGAAATATGGAAAAATTGTTTTTGTTAAATTACTTGGAAAAATCTTCTTTTCTTAAAGGGAAAGCTATCTAAGTTCAATCTGCTTTCAAGAAGTAGCAATATAAAAACAATAACACATAACTCTAAAAGGACAAAAACACAAAGAGGCACCACAACCACGCCAGCTGCAATTAATGCCTTTGCCAATCAGATTCATCAGATTGTGTGTGTGTACATGCATGCATATGTGTAGAAAAGTATTTACAGTTAAATTTCTCTGGGAAAGAATGGATAAAAGGAGATCATATTATGTAATTCTAAAATTACTAGGTAGGAAATAATTTTCTAGTGTCAATTGTTTGTAACTAACACAATCATTCTACCACCAGTTAGTTTTACACTAGTAAGTGTAGTATTGTATTATGGTAGTAATGTGTAATTAGTATTCCTTATCATTTCACGTGACCTCTTTGGAGAAGGTCTATGGGGCCTTCTTATGGGAAAGACCAGCTTAAAATGGGATTCTTATAGCAATTTTAAAATTTAACCCCACTAAATTTCACCCAAGTAGAACATACATTTATTGAATTTTTTTTTAAACAAATGAGGTTATACTGAAGTTAACATTACTTGTACTTTCATTGTAGGTGATAGCCAGGTAGATGTGTTCTAAATCTACCAACCAAATGACTTTTTAAAAAAGTACTCAGGGGTGGAGTCAAGATGGTGGACTAGAAGGACTGGAATTCACGTCTCTGCACAACTAAGGCACCTACCAGGCACTGGTGGGGAACCACAGACACCTAAGGGGACGGGAGGAACCCCCAGTGACCAGGTAGGACATGGGGCATGGGGGGGGATGAGGGGGAAGAAGAAGTGGAGGCAGAATGCGACTGGTGCCTCTGAGGGGCAGCTGGGGGAGGGGAAGGGATCCCATGCCTGAATGGGGAAATTGGGGGACCATTGGGAGGGCAGAGGGTCAAAAGGTAGCGTGGCCAGGTTTCCCCTGCCCACTTGGGCCCATGGGAGCCTGCTGAGATCTCAGGCCTGATTCTCTACCCACCAAGGCCCCCTCCATCCACGCAGGTCCTGAGGGAGTGGGAGGGTGGGAAGGGGGAGCAAAAGTAAAAGCCAGACCTCCAGGACCAGCACCCCTGAGGGGAAGCTGTGGGGAAGGGGAGGAGTTCCTACACCCAGCCAGACCCACGCCTGGTTAGGGGTCCAGCGGGGACAGGGGAAACCATGGGGGAGACCCGGGCAGGGAAGGGGTGGCGCAGAGGAATGGAAGGGAATGTGGCCAGCACTTCCCCTGTCCACTTAGGCACTGGGGAACCTGTTGGGCTCCTGGGCCTAATCCTCTGTCCTTGGAGCCTCCCTCCTAACAAAGAGAGCCCAAGCCCTGCCCCTACACCCCACCCAGGGCCCTACCTCTACATTTGGAGACCCCCTCTGAAACTCCCCTCCAACCACACTGGGCCTAAACCCCACCCACACACCCTCACCCAGGGCCTTACCTCTAAACTCCGGAACTCCACACTCCAGAGGGCCCCTTTGGATGCACGCTGTCTCTCCCCTTCTGCCCACAGGTCCTAAGCAGAGGCCCCGTCCCATGCTTGAATGTCACCCCACCTAGGCCCCGCCCCCAGGGCCTT
>NW_020174922.1:4525125-4584828 GCF_003031525.2 Neophocaena asiaeorientalis asiaeorientalis | reverse complement strand
ACCTAACTCCACCCTCCATAGCCAAGGCTTTTTTTTTCTTTTTTCTGTTGTGGTTTTGCTTTACCTTGTTGCAGTTGTGTCAATTATATTTTTATATTTTCTAATATATTTTTTATATTCCTAATATTATTTTGTTTTTTGTTCTTTGTTATTGTACTGCTCCTTTTCTTCTTTCCTTCTTTTTTTTGCTGCGCCACATGGCTTATGGGATCTTGGTTCCCAGGCTGGAAGTTGGGCCCAAGCTCCTGCGGGCAGAGCTCAGAGTCCAAACCGCTGGACTAATAGAAAACCTCAGATCCCAGGAAATATTAATTGGAGTGAGTCCTCCTGGGAGTCCGCATCTCAGCACCAAGACCCAGCTCTACCCAACTGACTGCAAACTCCACTGCTGGACATCTCAGGCCAAACAACCAGTAAGAGAGGAATACAGCCCCACCCATAAGAAAAAAAAAATGAAACAACAAAAAGATATGTTACAGATGAAGGAGCAAGATAAAAACCTAAAGACCAAATAAATGAAGATGAAATAGGCAACCTATATGAAAAAGAATTCAGAGTAATGATAGTAAAGATGATCCAAAATCTTGGAAACAGAATGGAGAAAATATAAGAAACATTTAACAAGGTTCTAGAAAAACTAAGAGCAAACAAACAGTGATTAACAACACAATAACTGAAATTAAAAATACTCTAGAAGGGATCAGTAGTACAATAACTGAGGCAGAAGAACGGATAAGTGAGCTGGAAGATAAAATGGTGGAAATAACTGCCAGGGAGCAGAATAAAGAAAAAAGAATGAAAAGAATTGGGGACAGTCTCAGAGACCTCTGGGACAACATTAAATGCACCAACATTTGAATCATAGGGGTAGGAGAAGAAGAATAGGAAAATAAAAAAGGGTCTGAGAAAATATTTGAAGAGATTATAGTCAAAAACTTCCTTAACATGGGGCAGGAAATAGTCAGTGAACTTCAGGAAGCTCAGAGAGTCCCAGGCAGGAGAAACCCAAAGAGAAACACACAGAGACACATATTAATCAAACTATGAAAACTTAAATACAAAGAAAAAATGTTAAAAGCAGCAAGGGAAAAGCAACATATAACATACAAGGGAATCCCCATAAGGTTAACAGCTGACCTTTCAGCAGAAACTCTGGAAACCAGAAGGGAATAGCAGGACATATAAAAAGTGATGAAAGGGAAAAATCTACAACCAAGATTACTCTATCCAGCATGGATCTCATTCAGATTCGATGGAGAAATCAAAAGCTTTTCAGACAAGCAAAAGCTATGAGAATTCAGCACCATCAAACCAGCTTTGCAACAAATGAATAAGGAACTTCTCTAGGCAGGAAACACAAGAGAAGAAAAAGACCCACAAAAACAAACCCAAATCAATTAAGAAAATGGTAATAGGAACATACATATTGATAATCACCTTGAACGTAAATGGATTAAATGCTCCAACAAAAAAACACAGACTGGCTGAAGGGATACAAAAACAAGACACTTATATATGCTGTCTACAAGAACCCACTTCAGACCTAGGGATACATACAGACTGAAAGTGAGTGGATGGAAAAAGACATTCCATACAAATGGAAATCACAAGAAAGCTGGAGTAGCAATACTTGTAACAGATAAAATAGACTTTAAAATAAAGACAGTTACAAGCGATAAGGAAGGACACTACATAATGAACAAGGGAATCAATCCAAGAAGAAAACATAACAAGTATAAATGTTTATGCACCCAACATAGGAGCACCACAATACATAAGGCTAATGCTAACAGACATAAAAGGAGAAGTCAACATTAAAACAATAATGGGGGGGGCATTTAACACCTCACTTACAGCAATGGACAGATCATCCAGGCAGAAAATAAATGAAGAAACACAAGCTTTAAATGACACAATAGACGAGATTGACTTAACTGATATTTTAAGATATTCCACCCAAAAGTGGAAGAATGTACTTTCTGCTCAAGTGCACACAGAACGTTCTCCAAAATACATCACATCTTGGGTCACAAATCAAGCCTTAGAAAATTTAAGATTATTGAAATTGTATCAAGCATACTTTCCAACTACAACGCTATGAGATTAAAAATCAATTTCAGGAAAAAAAAAACAGTAAAAAACACAAATACATGGAGGCTAAACAGTGTGCTGCTTAATAACCAAGAAATCACTGAAGAAATCAAAAAGGAAATCAAAAAATACCTAGAGACAAATGACAATGAAAACACGATTATCCAAAACTTATGGGACGCAGGAAAAGCAGTTCTAAGAGGGAAGTTCATAGCAATTCAAGGTCACCTCAAGAAACAAGAAAAATCGCAAATAAACATTCTAACCTTGCACCTAAAGTAACTAGAAAAAGAACAAAGAAAACCCAAAGTTAATAGAAGGAAAGAAATCATAAAGATCAGAGCAGAAATAAATGAAATAGAAGCAAAGAAAACAGTAGCAGAGATCAATAAAACTAAAAGCTAGTTCTTTGAGAAGATTAACAAAATTGATAAACCTTTAGCCAGACTCATCAAGGAAAAAAGGAAGAGGACTCAAATCAAAGAAATTAGAAATGAAAAAAAGGAGAGATTACAACTGACACAGCAGAAACACAAAACATCATAAGAGACTATTACAAGCAACTATATGCCAATAAAATAGACAACCTGGAAGAAATGGACATATTCCTGGAAACGTACAACCTTGTAAGACTGAACCAGGAAGAATTAGAAAATATAAACAGACTAATCACAGGTGATGAAATTGAAACTGTAATTAAAAATCTTCCAACAGGGCTTCCCTGGTGGCACAGTGGTTGAGAGTCCGCCTGCCGATGTGGGGGACGCAGGTTCGTGCCCCGGTCCGGGAGGATCCCACATGCTGCGGAGTGGCTAGGCCCGTGAATCATGGCCGCTGGGCCTGTGCGTCTGGGGCCTGTGCTCCACAGCGGGAGAGGCCGCAGCAGTGAGAGGCCCGCGTACCGCAAAAAAAAAAAAAAAAAAATCTTCCAACAATCAAAAGTCCAGGACCAGATAACTTCACAGTCAAATTTTATTAAACATTTAGAGAAGAGTTAACACCTATCCTTCTCAAACTCTTCCAAAAAATTGCAGAGGGAGGAACAGGAGGGACACTCCCAAACTTGTACTACAAGGCCACCAACACAGTGATACCAAAACCAGACAAAGATACTACAAAAAAAGAAAATTATAGACCAATATCACTGATGAACATACATGCTAAAATCCTTAACAAAATACTAGCAAACAGAATCCAACAACACATTAAAAGGATCATATACCAGGATCAAGCAGGATTTATCCCAGGGATGCAAGGATTCTTCAATATATGCAAAACATTCAATGTGATACACCATGTTAACAAATTTAAGAATAAAAACCATATGATTATCTCAATAGATGCAGAAAAAGCTTTTGACAAAATTCAACACACATTTATGATAAAAACTTCCAGGAACTAGGCACAGAGGGAACTTACCGCAACATAATAAAAGCCACATATAACAAACGCACAGCAAACATGCTTCTCAATGGTGAAAAATTGAAAGCATTTCCTCTAAGATCAGGCACAAGACAAGGATATCCACTCTCACTGCTGTTATTCAACATAGTTTTGGAAGTCTTAGCCACAGCAATCAGAGACGAAAAAGAAATAAAAGGAATACAAACCAGAAAATAAGAAGTAAAGCTGTCACTGTTTGCCGATGACATGACACTATACATAGAAAATACTAAAGATGCCACCAGAAAACTACTAGAACTAATCCATGAATTTGGTAAGGTTGCAGGGTAAAAATTAATGCACAGAAATCTCTTGCATTCCTATACACTAATGATGAAAAGTCTGAAAGAGAAATTAAGGAAACACTCCCATTTACCATTGCAACAAAAAGAATAAAATACCTAGGAATAAACCTACCTAAGGATACAAAAGACCTGTATGCAGAAACTATGAGATACTGATGAAAGAAATTAAAGATGATACAAACAGATGGAGAGATATACCAGGTTCTTGGATTGGAAGAATCAACATTGTGAAAATGACTATATTACCCAAAGCAATCTATAGATTCAATGCAATCTCTATCAAACTACAAATGGCATTTTTCACAGAACAAGAACAAAAAATTTCACAATTTGTATTGAAACACAAAAGACCCCAAATAGCCATAGCAATCTTGAGAACATAAAACGGAGATGGAGGAATCATGCTCTCTGATTTCAGACTATACTACAAAACTACAGTAATCAAGACAGTATGGTACTGGCACAAAAACAGAAATATAGATCAATGGAACAGGACAGCAAGCCCAGAGATAAACCCAGGCACACCTGCTCACCTTATCTTTGATAAGGGTGGCAAGAATATACAATGGAGAAAACACAGCCTCTTCAGTAAGTGGTGCTGGGAAAAATGGATAGGTACGTGTAAAAGAATGAAATTAGAACACTCCCTAACACCAAACACAAAAGTAAACTCAAAATGGATTAAAGATCTAAATGTAAGGCCAGAAACTATCAAACTCTTAGACAAAAACATAGGCAGAACACTCTATGACATAAATCACAGCAAGATCCTTTTTGACCCACCTCCTAGAGTAATGTAAATAAAAACAAAAATAAACAAATGTGACCTAATGAAACTTAAAAGCTTTTGCACAGCAAAGGAAACCATAAACAAGATGAAAAGACAACACTTAGAATTGAAGAAAATATTTGCAAATGAAGCAACTGACAAAGGATTAATATCCAAAATATACAAGCAGCTCATGCAGCTCAACATCAAAACAACAAACAACCCAATTCAAAAATGGGCAGAAGACCTAAATAGACATTTCTCCAAAGAAGACATACAGATGGCCAACAAATACATGAAAAGACCGTCATCATTACTAATCATTAGAGAAATGCAAATCAAAACCACAATGAGGTATCACCTCATACCGGTCAGAATGGCCATCATCAAAAATCTACAAACAATAAATGCTGGAGAGGGTGTGGAGAAAAGGGAACCCTCCTGCAATGTTGGTGGGAATGTAAATTGATACAGCCACTATGGAGAACAGTATGCAAGTTCCTTAATAAACTAAAAATAGATCTACCATATGACCCAGCAATTCCACTACTGGGCATATACCCTGAGAAAACCATATTTCATAAAGAGACATGTACCACAATATTCATTGCAGCACTATTTACAATAGCCAGGACATGGAAGCAACCTAAATGTCCATCGACAGATGAATGGATAAAGAAGATGTGGCACATATATACAATGAAATATTACTAAGCCATAAAAAGGAACGAAATTGAGTTTTTTGTATTGAGGTGGACGGACCTAAAATCTGTCTTACAGAGTGAAGTAAGTCAGAAAGAGTAAAACAAATACCGTATGCTAACGCATATATATGGAATTTTAAAAAGCAGTACTGATGAACCTAGTGGCAGGGCAGGAATAAAATCACAGAAGTACAGAACAGACTTGAGGGACGGGGGTGTATGGGAAGCTGGGATGAAGTGAGAGAGGAGCACTGACATATATACACTATCAAATGTTAATTGGATGGCTAGTGGGAAACTGCTGCATAGCATAGGGAAATCAGCTCTGTGCTCTGTGAAGACCTAGAGGGATGGGATAGGGAGGGTGGAAGGGAGGCTCAAGAGGGAGGGGATATGGGGATATATGTATACGTATAGCTGATTCACTTTGTTGTACAGCAGAAACTAACAACACTGTAAAGCATTTAAACTCCAATAAAGATGTGAGAAAAAAAAAGTACTCAGCCACTAGTTTTAGAAATAAATTTAAAAGTCTTATAAATGTTGTTTCCTATTTTGTTTATTTAGCAAAATAAAAAGTTATTTTATACATATTTGCTGGGAGAATATTATTTTTCTGTTTAAAACAATTAATAAAAATATCACCTGGGTTATAGAGGAATCTGAAAAATTTGTAAAAAGAAAGATATATTTTATAATCTCAATGTTTTCATTACTGTTGATAAAGTTATTTAGAATTAAAATGGCAGTGATTTTTCTTGAAAATAGGAATGTTTCAACTTCATAAATTCTTAAAGATTGAAATTAGCTAATTTAAAAGGTTTTCAAAAAGAAATTCTTTGAGAGTAGGGTCATAAAAAGGTTTTAGAAACAGTGGTGATAGACGCACAACAGTGTGAATGTAATTATACACCACTGAATTATACACTTAAAAATGGGTAAAATAGTAAATTTTATGTTATATGTATTTCACCATAATAAAAAAAGAGGAAGCAGAGATTGTTTGGTTCTGTGATAGGGATACCCATGAAGAATTAGTTGTGCAATCCTTAGAGTCCTATTTATACAAGGGGCTTATCTTTGAGAATTTTACCTAAATATTATTTATCTCAGTTTCTACTTGGAAGTGGTTTTATTTTCCATATCCACAGAAAACTGGCTTGTAGAAGGAAAATGAAAGGGCTTATCAAGAATAAGATGTGTAGAAAATAACATTAAAAAAAGGAAAATGATATTATACCAAATGTTAATGGTATGTTTTAGAAAATATATGCTATTTGTTTATGCCAAAATATTCTCAGAAATATTTAATGCCACATGGAACAGTTACTCAAATATAAGACTATTGGAATGTAGGCTTAATAGTACAGTTTCAACAAGTTATTTGATGAAAATGTTCTTCATATATTCATCAGCAAATCCTTAGTTATATTATTTGTGCCAACCACTGGTCTAAACAAAACGGATACAAAAATAAACATGGTATCTGTCCTACACATAATATTCTGGAAGGAGAAAGAGAGCGTGTGGTCAGCAGGACTGTGGCCCCAGCATCTCTGCTTACCGGTATTATGCCCATGAATATATTACCCTACATGGCAAAAGGAAATCTAGGTTGGAATTAAGGTTGCTAATCAACTGACCTTAAAATAGAGAGATTATCCTGTATCACCCAGGTGTCCCTATTGCAATCACATTGGCCCATTAAGTGGAAGAAGAAGGCAGAAGCATGAGTCAGAGAGATGCAGCCAAAGAATCTGTAGCATGAGAGGGACTCCTATTGCTGATTTCAAAGGTGGACAAGGCAAGGCCACAGGTCAAAGAAGGTTGGTGGTCTCTAGAATTTAGGAACAGCCCTCACCTAAGAGCCAGCAAACTAAAAGAGGAATGCAATCCTATCACCACAAGGAAATGAATTCTACCAACAACCTGAAAGAGCAAAGAACCAGATTCTCTCTCCTCTAGAGTCTGCAGAGGGCAACACAAGCCCTATTGACACTTTGACTTTAGCCTGGTGAGACTTGTACCAGACTTGTGACCTTCAGCAGTTTATTACAGTCTGGGCTAGAACTCGGTTTGGTATTCTTATATAACTTCAAGGGAGGCTAAGAAATGTAGTCTAGGTGTGTGTTTAGGAGAAAAATAAAGTGGGTTTGGTGAAGAGCTAGCCAGTCTCTCTGAAGCATGACTCAATGGAAAAAGTAACCAAGCGTATGAATAGATAATTTCCCCAAAATGCAATAAATGCAATAATTTTAAGGCATTTAACATTACCATGAATCAAAAGTACAAATTTTTTTAAACGTTACAATTTTTCACTTACCAAATTGGCAAAGATCTTTTTTAAATGATAATATCTGATATTGGACCAGATCAGGGGAAAACAATAGTCTCATACCAGGCTGGAAAAAGCATACATCTTCTGTAAGGGCAATTTGGCAGCGTATGTCAGAGTTTTGTGGTTTTTTTAAA
The DNA here is from genome assembly GCF_003031525.2 of Neophocaena asiaeorientalis asiaeorientalis. Lineage (NCBI taxonomy): Eukaryota > Metazoa > Chordata > Mammalia > Artiodactyla > Phocoenidae > Neophocaena > Neophocaena asiaeorientalis. The sequence continues at coordinate 4,577,044 of NW_020174922.1, read as the reverse complement.
TTGAAGTATAGTTGATCTACAATGTTGTGTTAGTTTCGGGTGTACAGCAAAGTGATTCAGTTATACGTATATATACATATTATTTTTTTCCATTATGGTTTATTACAGGATATTAACTATAGTTCCCTGGGCTATACAGTAGGATCTTGTTGCTTATCTATATTTTATGTATAGTAGTTTGTATCTGTTAATCCCAAACTAATTTATCCCTCCCCAACTCCCTTTCCCTTTTAGTAACCATAAGTTTATTTCCTATGTCTGTGAGTCTGTTTCTATTTTGTAAGTAAGTTCATTTGTGTCTGTTACAGTTTTCAAAATGCACGTCCTGAGATCCAGCAACGTGATATCCAGGAATTAGTCTAAGAAAAATATTAAACATCTTTAAAATTTCACTCTAGCAACACTTAAGATGGGGAATATGAGTAGACAAATACACATTTGAATGTATTTTACTGAATTGGATTCTTTTTACAACTAGCATGTATTCTTTTTGTAATGTTTTAAAAAACTATTTTAAAATATTCCTAGGTAAAGTAGTTTTACCTAGGAATTAACTTTTAAGAATGTAACCCAAGGAAATAGTTAAACAAGTATGCAAAGACTTTACTACAGCATTGTTGAAACACTCTAAATGTTCTACAATAGTATTTTGGTTAAATAAAGTATATTACATCTATTCAGTGAAATGCAATACACTCATTAAAAACAATGTTGTAGTGGGATACTTACTAACATGGACAAATATGAAATATATATTTTATTTAGTAGGAAAAAGTTTACAAAATATTATGTACAGTATTGAAAATTCCTTGAAAAGAGAAAGTGTACATCAGCATGTATTACACACATAGTACGTACCTAGCAAAAAGTATGAAAGGCATTTATATCGTTATAATAGAATGTGGAATTATAGGCGGTATTTATTTTCTCTTTATTGCTTTTCTTTTTTTTCAAATAATTTTATAATAACGCTGTATTGCTTTTATAATACAAAAATGTACTATAAGAAACAAAAAATACAGATAGGAGGAGGTTCTAGAATTCAATTTCTGAAAGCAAGAAAGGCATCTATGTAATAACTTTACAATATATAGATTTCTTATCTTTAATCTAGACTATTCTGTTACAATGGCCTCTAAGAGTATCGTCTTTTTTGCTTGCTTTCCTTCCAACACATTGATCAGAGAATTGTGACTAGCCATCAGAATTATCTGAAAGTAGGGCTTCCCTGGTGGTGCAGTGGTTGAGAGTCCGCCTGCCGATCCCGGGGACACGGGTTCATGCCCCGGCCCGGGAAGATCCCACATGCTGCGGAGCGGCTAGGCCCATGAGCCATGGCCGCTGAGCCTGCGCGTCTGGAGCCTGTGCTCCGCAACGGGAGAGGCCACAACAGTGAGAGGCCCGCGTACCGCAAAAAAAAAAAAAAAAGAATTATCTGAAAGTAATCTAGCTGATCTGGAAACTCTTAGCTAGAGGGAACAAAGGAGATCAGAATATTTCCATGAAATATAGGTCAGTTCTTCAGAAAGCGTTGCCTACACCTATGTACATGTGGAATAATAGTCTCTGTTACTAAACTAACTGCATATAAGATGAATGAGCCCTATTTACAATTACACTAAGAGAAAGAATAGTGACCAGTTTACTCCAGTATGCCTGGGAAAGATAGTTACCTATAAATCAATCAAACAAGATCTTAAACTCCTATTATGTGATTTGTGGGGAAGGCAAATGAGCAAGCAAATGACACAGGCCTATTGTCAAGAATTTAATTTACAGTCTAGATAGTTGCTCCTTTGGCATTTTCCAATGAACATCATTATGGTCAAAGACTATGATATTCAGGTATACTATTTCTGAGATAGAGCTGATCTGAGTGATGACAAAGTCTAGGGTGGGGCTGAAATGTGGAGAAAGTGAAAGTCATCAGAATAAAGAGATCAATTACTGGGAAGCTAGAGCATTGGGTGAATCTTCTTCATGGACACTGAACTTACAAGTATGAAGACATGGGGAAGAGAAGAAAACTATAACCCGGGTGTCAAAGTTTTTATTGAGATGTATTGGAAGCTTAATTAGAAGGGAGGGAGAAAGAAGCTTCAAACAAGGAGAAGTTTTTTCTTATAGTGCTGGAGTACTGGGTTGGAAGTGACTGGGATGTTGATCCCTCCTTCTAGAACTGGGATAAGCTAAACCTGGAAGGTAGAGCCACCTTCACTTGAATTGCTTGAGGTGTCCTCAAAGAGGATCTAAGTTTCGGTTGAGGTCAAGAGGTAAAATATATGACAAGGCTAAGGGAGTAGGAGGTTTTGTTTACTATAGAATGGTGTTCCAGAAAGAATTAATACAATGGAAATAATATTAGCTAACAATTATAAAGTGCATACTATATGCTTAACTCATTTGCTCTTCACAATAACCCAAGATTAGTGCTACATTATCCCCATTTTCCAGCTTGAAGAAACAGGCATGAGAGATTAAGTGATTTGCCCAATATCATATGGTTTGTAAGTGGCACAGCTGGGATTCAAACCAGGCAGTCCAGTTCCAAAGTTCATACTTTGAAGCACAAATCTCCTCTCCAAAGAAAGAAAAGATTTGGAAAAGAGAGGAAAAGTGGGAGGAAGATATCCTCCTTTCTCAAGACTGAATAATATTTCATTGTGTAAATGCACCGCATCTTTTTTATCCATTCATCCATTGATGGGCATTTGGGTTGTTTTCTCCATATCTTGGCTATTGTAAATAATGCTGCAATAACCATGGGAGTGCAAATATATGGTAGAAATCCTGTTTTCATTTATTTTGGGTACATACACAGAAGTGGAATTGCTGGATCATGTGGTAGATATATTTTTAATTTTTTGAGGAAACTCCATATTGTTTTTCCATAGTGATTGGACCAATTTACACTCCCACCAACAATGTATAAGTGTTCCATTTTCACCACACCCTCACTGTCACCTGTTGTCTCTTGTCTTGATGACAGCCATTCTAACAGGTATGAGGTGATATCTCATTGTGGTTTGGATATGCATTTCCCTGAGAGTTTCTGATGTTGAGCATCTTCTCATGTGCCTGTTGACCACTTTGATGTCCCCTTTGGAAAAATGTCTATTTAGTTCTTCTGCCCATTTTTTAATCAGATTGTTTAAACTTACACAATGCTACGAGTCAAATTTATCCAATATTTTTTTTTTAAAAAGAAAGGGAGGAATACTCAGAGAAGAGGAAGCAACGAAGTGATGAGTCCCAGAGGCAAGGTTTGGCAAAAGCAACAAGGTCAGGGAGAATCTGAAAATGGTAGGAATCACAGGAGATAAATGTCCCTTTTAAAAAATTTGCTTGGATATAACGCTGATTATGACATTACTCATACTTAAAACTTTAAATATGTGTACGTGTATTCACCTCTAAATAGCAATTTCAAAATAATAACATAAATTACTGCTGAGAAATCTACAGAGTACACCCCCACACACACACTTAGGTCAAATGTTGTCGATTAGTATGCTTAATCTTGTTAGATGCCTTTTTATAATATAATTCTAACAAATGTTTCCTAGGAAACTACATCTCTGGAAAACACAGTAATGTTTGTTTCTTACTGGGTCCATACAAAAGAGGAAATAAAGTAAAACTGAGAGAAGGTAGCCAGAAGAAAATCAGGCTCCAAAATACAGAGCCATGATTAAATTTCACTTGTAAAGATAGATATCATATATTTTGTATTTAAGCCTTTGAGCATAATATTAATACAGGTAGTATAATATGTATAACTTTATAATGTTATAAGTAAAAATGCCAAAATTAGAAACTTTTTGAGAAATTAATTAGTATTTAAAACTTCATTGTATTCTTAGGATTCTTTTCAGCCCATCTCCCATATTTTCCATATCATTTATGAATAGGAAAATTAGTCTGGATACAATATTATGCTAAAAATTGATGAATAAGTATTTATGCAAAAAATTAAGTAAAAGAAAGACAGGTTTTTCACTTGAAAAATAGAGATAACACAAGCAAAATTGCTTTGGCTTTGAATTACGCAGATATTGCCTCAATTCTCCATTTCACATTCTTTATGTAGACCAGACCTTTGACAAAGGTTTCAACTAACAAGCACACTTAACACTTCAGTTGTTTACCATGCCTTAAATCTGACCATTTTGGAGCGTCTTCAAATGGGCCAGATGAGAAACTACTTAATTAGGATTTTAATTATTTTCTTGCATTCTGATAATATCTGGAAGTCACTGAGAAGCAGCTTGTTTCTGCAGTTTCTCAGCTGCTAACACTGTTCCCCAAGGCGGTGTTTGTGGTTAATTCCCAGCTCTGGGGAGCACCAGATAGAAGCTGCATACTGCAGAGCAGGGAGGTGCTACAGCGGGCCTGCCTGAACTTTTGTTGCAGCCTGAACTCCATCATCTCAGTGGGACACAACTGTCTCCTTTCAGTAGGATGAAGTTAGTGTATTTTGGCTTCAAAATCATGTTGTATCTTTGAACTTCTCTGTATTCCTACAGTGATTGAGTTCTGAGTAATAAAGTGAGAGTCAGCTGTTAATTCCAGCTTTTAAGCAGACATAGGTAAAAGTACATGTGTGTATGTGAAGTTCAGATATTTAAATATCAATATTTTCAGCCCAAAAATTCTTTTTTAAGGGTGAGAGAATTAATTTGATTATGAAAATTGTCCCCAGTTTAACAGCAAAGAAAAAAAATCTCTATTAGTGTTTAGGAGCATCTCTGAAAACAGAAAAGTGGAGGTTTAGACATTTTATACTTTTGTCAAATTGTTATTTCTAAGTGAAATTCACTAATGGATTACTGTGAAGTAATCTGTGGTCACATAAAAATAAATAGGTTAGGGCTTCCCTGGTGGCGCAGTGGTTGACAGTCCGCCTGCCGATGCAAGGGACACGGGTTCGTGCCCCGGTCTGGGAAGATCCCACATGCCGCGGAGCGGCTAGGCCCGTGAGCCATGGCCACTGAGCCTGCGCGTCTGGAGCCTGTGCTCCGCAACGGGAGAGGCCACAACAGTGAGAGGCCCGCGTACCGCAAAAAAGATAGATAAATAAATAAATAAATAAATAGGTTAACTCCTCTGTATTTGTTTTGACTGGTGATTTATTTTGGAGACTAGCTATAGTATTAACTACAAGAAGACACTTTAGTTTATGGTCCATCTTTAATTCTGTCCAGAATCATTATGGAAACATCTCAAGGGTCTCTTTTTTATTTCTATACAGTCAAGCTTGATCTCGAAGGACGACTGTGGTAGGCAGAATTCTAAAGACGGCCCACTGAGATTTCTGTCGCTGGTTATTCAATCAAATGTTAATGTAGATAGTACCGCGAAGGGATTTTGCAGATGTAAAATCCTGATCTAATCACATGAGCCCTTTAAAGCCAAGTTTTCTCTGACTAGTAGCAGAAGGGAAAAATCAAAGTCAAGACTAAGGATCTGACAAGCTTTTAAGATGGAGAGCCATAGGGCAAGGACCAAAGCAAAGAGGAACTTGGTATGACCTCCCAGCTGACAGTCAACAAGAAAACGTTGAAGACTTCAGTCCTACAATCACAAGGAACTGAATCTGGCCAATAATCTGAATGAGATTGAAAGCAAATTTTTCCCCTGATACTCCAGATAAGAGCTCAGTGTGTTTGTCACCTTGTGAAAACTCTACTGAGCATTGTAGGTAGGACTTCTGACCCACAGACAGAGCTAATAGATAGATGTTATTTTAAACTGCTAAGTTTGTGGTAATTTGTTATGAAGCCATAAAAAAATAAAACAACAGTGCTTCAATAGTTAGACCAGCAGATTGTTCTGTCAATTCTGAGGTTATGTAAGGACTCAGTTTTCCACCTGTGACTTATCCCTGTTATCTACTCATCCTTGCTTGGATGTGATTAGCATTTTTTTTTTTTTTAATCTTTCCTGGTCCACTTGTTAGTGCTCTTGCAGCAGATAATAACAGAAACGATAAAGGACAGTATTTACTTTGTGTTTTCCAAAGTGGAAGCTGCAAACTACCGGTGGTATCTACTAACATGGTTTTAGATGGTTCCCATACCCAGCATTAATTAACACTGAGTCTCAAGTTGAAAGGTTATTCACTTTTCAACTCTTCCAATCGTTCTGATTCAATAAAGGAGAAAGCCTTTGTTTGGTCCTAATATGATTTAACACCTAACACTGACAAATTTCCCTTTTTAGAGCATGCCTCAGGTGGAGAGCTCTCCACAGTTATAGTATCTTTTTAGAGTGGGCCCAGCTGCTCCGCGGCATGTGGGATCTTCCCAGACCGGGGCACGAACCCGTGTCCCCTGCATCGGCAGGCGGACTCTCAACCACCGCGCCACCAGGGAAGCCCAAACATCGTATATTTCATTGTATTACTTTCTGTTTATACTTCTGGCAAGCTATATGCACTTTCTTTCATATTTTGATATCTCTGGAATCAGGATGTGTCTCACAATCTTTTGGCTTTTGCCGCCTCAAGCTGCACTCTTGTCCCATGGAGGAGAGCGAAGCAGCTCTAAAATATCTACTCAGCAACCCCTTCCTAACTCTTCTCTCCAGCCCAGCCCATCCAGTCTCTTTGTCCTGTTCTTCTCTATCCCAAACCCAAGCTGGGAGTCCCTGGATTGAAAACTCAGAAATCTTACACTGGACAAGCCTACTGTAAGGAAAAGTGGACTTATTTGGGCCATGACCCAGTGTTAATATTCATCAGCTATGGACACAGAACAAACTCTTTTTTTAAGTTGGGTAGGAAATAGTTAGGAAACTCATCCAGGGCCAAGGGGAAATCTAAATGAGCACTTTCAATAAATGGAAAATAAAACTTATAAGAAGGCATTGTGCAATTCAGTTCAAAAAATTTTTTTTCTTGGTGGTACAAAAAATAAGGGTGTATCTTATAATGGTAACTACATTAGTCTCAACGAAATATGGTAAATATACTTACGTAGACATTAAGTGAAAAAAGCACAGGCGTATGAAATTATGAAGGTAGGTAAGTAAATGAGTGAAGTTTATAAAATACCTTCCGGCACAAGGAAGATTGAGTTCTGGCTCTGACTGCTAGAGATGTCAGAGTAGCACTTGAGCACTAACCCTAAAATTAAAAAAATGTAAGTTCATTGACATATATACACTACTGAATGTAAAATAGCTAGCTAGTGGGAAGCAGCCACTTTGCACAGGGAGATCAGCTTGGTGCTTTGTGACCACCTAGAGGGGTCGGATAGGGAGGGTGGGAGAGAGGCTCAAGAGGGAGGGGATATGGGGATATATGTATACATATAGCTGATTCACTTTGTTACACAGAAGAAACTAATACAACATTGTAAAGCAATTATACTCCAATAAAGATGTGAGAAAAAAAAAATGCAAGTCCAGGCTGTAGGCTTCCTTGAAAGTAAAGACACTTCTGACATTCAGTCTCCCATTCCTGGGTAGAGAATCACAGGCTCTACCTATTTTCAGAGTGGTGGTGGATTTAAGGAGAGGCTCCTGTTTTTCTGTGATTGTTTGCTTGGAAAAACAGTGATGACCCACCCCACCCGACCCCCCAATCCCTGTGAGCCTTGCATCAAAATTTCAGCTCCTTCTTTATAGCACAAGTAATAAGTAAGAGTTTCATTTAGGATGGAGTGAGTTGTCCCAACAGTCATTGACTTATCTAGAACATATCTTTAGTTCCTGAGATTGAAGGCACCACAGAAATCATAAGACCAAACTGAAGCAGCATTCTGAAAATGAGCAGATGTGAGCCATAAACTTGAAGCCAGAGCAGGGATTACCTTTTTAGTGGATGTTTTCTTTTCATCTTTGTATCCATTTCCTCCACTCCATATCTCCTTCCAAGTGGGATGCTCTGAGTCATTGTCAGACAGCAGTGCTCTTCAGAGAACCAAGATCAACTGCATACGCCTGCTGACCTGCTCTGGGGAGAGAAAAGACATGGATGTGTTTCTTCCTTCATTCTACACTTCTGTATGGTAAAGCAAAGTTCAAAAAGCAAACTGTGCCATTGGAAAGTGTATCACGTAGAGTTCCATCAAGGAAGTAGAATCACCATGAGTGCTATAGAATGAGAAATTTATTGTAAGGATTAGACCTTACACAACTGTAGGAGCTGGGAATCTTTAGAAGGATGCTGCTTCTGCATCTGCCTGAAGTCACTTGGGGCAGTAGGGTCAGCAGGCAGAAGGAGATACTGGATGTGATTCAAGAAAGGGAGAAAACTAGAACCTGGGAGGACAGACTGGAGCTAGCAGATCAGCAACAATGTGCTCAGTGTCCCTGGTGCCCTGCACCACCCCTTGGAACAGAGTGACTGCTCCTTCACTTGTGCCTTCCAAATTCTGTGCAAAATTCTCTTGGCAGCATCCCTAACCCGGTACCATGCAGGCAAAGAGATTCTGGGAAAAATAGTTCCAACCTTGCTAAATTGACAAGGTAGAAAAAACACTACAGTAAAGTAGGATCCAACTGCTGTCAAAGGTCATAGAGCAGAGATAAGCCTAGAAAAGGCCTCCAGGACATCTAGCCTTTATCTAGCCTTATCTTTCATTTAAAACACACACACACACACACACACACATCCTATTACCGATTGACTTTCAACATTTATGCCTAAAAGCTAGACTGAGACATTGTTTAAGATCTTCAGTCAAATTCCCAGGACTGACCCCAGAGCTAAATGGCAGAATAATCTAGCCATACTGAGGTACTGGAAAACAGCCAGCCCTCCCCGTAGGTACTCAGAGCAAAACAACTCTCCTGGGTTGGCTGTGTACAGAACAGATGATGGCAGGATAAAAAAAACTGATATTGGGTTTAAAAAAATGGCAAGACAGGGATGAGCAGAAGGAACAATTTAAGGAGATACTTTAAAAAATGAAGAATTTCAAAAGGAGTTAGGAGAAAACTTATAGAATATTTCATCATCCTCAGACTTGCCCAGATGGAAAGCACCTGAAAATCTATGGTATTCTTTGCAATGTATTATGAAATGCTGATATATTTAATCTCATATGAACTGAGAACAATTTTGCTAGAAGAAAAATATACTGTATGCATGCAATATGAAGTCTCAACCACAAACTTATATGAACAGTGGTTCTCAAACTTGCTCAGGTGGAAAGCACCTGTAAGTCGTGGTATTCTTTTTGGAATAGCATAAATACTGATAGATTTTTAAAACCATGTGAACTGAGAACAGTTTTGCCTAAAGACAGAAAGAGACTCACAGACATAGAAAACAAACTTATGGTTACCAGGGGAAGTGGGGGGAGGGATAAATTAGGAGTTTGGGATTAATATATACATACTACTATATATAAAACAGGTAACAAACTAGTACCTACTGTATAGCACAGAGAACTATACTCAATATTTTGTAATAACCTATGAGAAAGAATCTGAAAAAGAATATAAATACACACACACATATATATATAACTGAATCACTGTGCTGTACACCTGAAACTAACATGACACTGTAAACTAACTATGCTTCAAAAAAAAGTTTTAATCCTAAGAAAAAAGACAGTATGACTATATATGTATTGCGTACAATCACTAGCATGAGCACAGGTCTTCAAAACTAAAATAATTCATTGTTTCCAAATATTTCAAATGAAGATCATTCACTTCTTGTTCATATGTGTTTTTCATCTGCTAGTCCAAACAGCCATAAAAGGGAAAAAAGATTTAAGAAAAAAATTAGAGGTAAAGACTTTTAAATTGAAAAAAAATCTCTATTCAGTAATTTTTTTTTTGAGAATTGGAAAAAGCCAGACAATTACCCCATTTCAACGTCCAAAAACTTTAGTCACATAGGTAAAGCGTCCATATTCCAAAGGATCTTGGTTTGAAAACCACCAGTCAGACCAAACACCATAATATACAGATGAGGAAACTGGCCTAGAGAAATTGTGACTTGCCTAAGGTCATACAAATTATTGGTGACAAACTTGGGCCTAAAAATCATGTCTCAATTCCTAGTCCTGTGCTTTTTCCACAGTAGCCTGGATCTAATTTAACCACCCCCTGGGAATCAGGTGGTTTCTTTTAAGGAGGTACTGGAAAAAGACTCTGAAGAAGAAGGTCTATGGAATATCCAGGCAGGCTCTGCTAGCAGCGTACCAGCCTCAAACTTAAAAACACTCTTCAGATTCCAGAGAAATACGGTCGATTGAGCACGGGTGTTAAACTGCACTCAATCCCCCCCTCACCCCCAGAATTACACAGAAGTCATTGCAGGAATACAAAAACAGGAAACCCTCCCTGATTAGTATCAGCTGTAGAAAGAAAGGAAGGACACCATCTACAACAGCAGTCCCCAACCTTTTTGGCACTAGGGACCAGTTTCATGGAAGACAATTTTTCCACGGGAGGGGGGAAGGGATGGTTCAGGAGGTAATGCAAGCGATGCGGAGCAGTAGATGAAGCTTCGCTCGCGCTCACCTGCCGCTCACCTCCTGCTGTGTGGCTCAGTTCCTAACAGGCCACAGACTGACAGCGTCTGCGGCCCAGGGATTGGAGAACCCTGATCTACAAGACAGCATGAGATCGTATCTCTAAGAAACATAGCAGAATAGATGAGCTTGATGGAAGAGTCAATTCATAACATGTGAAAAAGTAGAGAGACCTGCTTACAACTCTTTTAAGACCCATGATCTTGCCCCTTACAGAAAACGTTTGCCAACGCTTGTCCTAATAAGTTGTAATGTTACAGTGTATAGTATTTTCATCAGAAAGGCAAATAAGTTTTATAGCATGCTTTGATTCTGATCATTTGAGAAGTGGCTCCCTGGCTTACTGTGTTGAGGAAGGTTCTGGGACTGTAAATCCTGGAAAACTGGTTTGCTTTCAATTACTGATTTTTACCATGTGTGTAGGAGGGAGACTCCCTGACACATACTATGAATTTGCTAATCACACTTTGGATCATCGGGAAAGGCTATGGCATTATTTACAGACCATGTTTTCTTAAGTTTAATCTCTGTGTACTTAAAATTTTTCTTAGCTATGATCACCAAATGGTTATCGTGTATTTCCATACTTGTGTCCTATTCATGCATCTTGGTTGCACGTTATTGTTAATGTCAAATAGGTACGTTCCCACTTTATTTACTAATGATCCTACTAGTTGTATAACTTTGGGCAAGTTACTGAACCTGTCTAAGCCTAGCTTCCTAATCTGTAAAATGGGGATAATTATAAGGTCTACTTCATAAGATTTGTGGAAGTATTAGACGAATTAATCCGTATGAAGCAGTGATTGCAGGACTGGCAATGATAAGTATACGATAAATGTGAATCATTATTATTATTATTATTACTCTTATTTCCCTTTTATGCATGAGATAATTTACCCAAGGTCACATTGCTAGTAAATAACAGAAGAGGAATTTGAGCCAAGCATTTAACAGGGTTATCACTGGGTGGTGAAAAAGAAGGTCATTTTAATTTTCTTCTTTGTGCTAATAGTACACACGTAGTACTTAAATCAGAAAATAAAAACTTTTACAGATGTTATACAAAAAAATTAAAGAATTAAAAAATTAAAATGTAGAAACTGTCACATGTGACATCCCAGATTGTTTACCTGATCATCACCTCATTGCATTTCCCTTCAGCCTGATAACTAACCTTTCTATAGTGATTTAAAATGTACAAAGTACTCTCAAAAACATTATCTCATTTAATCCGCAAAGGAATATTTGGGGCTTATATTATTACTGCTATCATGATGCCTATTTCATAGATGAGTCAAATTAGGTTTATAGAAACTCAAGGTCATTGTGTTTTCCCTCCAAGTATGTTCTGATTTCTGCTTAATCACTGGGTTATGTATCCTTGCATCACCGGGACCTTTGCCAGGTATGTGCTGATGGTCTGACTGACCCATCTCTTCCTAGACCAGACCCTTCATTTCTCTGCCAAGACATGATATTCCCAGGCCTCATTCCTATCTAAAGTTTGAACCCCTTTGACTACATGGCCCTAGCTCAGATACACAGATTGTTTTTAGATATGTCAAATACAGAAATTTCTTTCAGTTAAACATTGTTCTTCCCTGAGAAAACATTAACTAGCCTTTGGGGATCAACTATGATGTACGATTTACTTTGTGTGAGTTTTAGTTAGAGCCAAATTAGGAAATAGTTTGGAAAAATGTGAACACTAAACACATATAAGACAATATTATGATGTTGTGTGTAAACATCTCACTGTGTAGCCATCCAGAGAAGGGAGGAGGTTAAATAGGCACTTCATGCCCCAGTGAAACTTTTATGGAAGGAATATTGTTAATATATTTTCATGCTATGAAAAAGCATTAATACTCTCTGATCCAGCAGTTCCACTCCTAGGAATTATAGTATAGCCTTTAGATTCTAATAAATCACATGAACAAAGGTTTATGTGCAATGATGTTCATCGCTGTTATTTATAACAGCTAAAAATTATAAACAACTTATATGCAAAACACTACTAAATAAAATATGGTGCATTCATGTGATGGAATTCTATGTAGCCATTAAAGTCATGTTATCAGAAACAATTTAAAAACATGGGAACTTTTCATCATTTATTATTTAATGAAAAAGTTTACAAAGCAATATTTGCAATGTGTTTATTTTGTTTCTATGGGCATAGAAAATAGACTGGAAGAATACAGACTAAAAGGTTAACTCTGGGTAGCCATAAATGATAATATTATTAGGAGCAATTTAAATTACTTATTTGTGCTTTTTAAAAATCATTGTTTGCAGGCTTCCCTGGTGGTGCAATGGTTGAGAGTCCGCCTGCCAATGCAAGGGACACGGGTTCGTGCCCCGGTCTGGGAAGATCCCACATGCCGCGGAGCGGCTAGGCCCGTGAGCCATGGCCGCTGAGCCTGCGCATCTGGAGCCTGTGCTCTGCAACGGGAGAGGCCACAACAGTGAGAGGCCCGCGTACCGCAAAAAAAAAAAAAAATTATAAAAATCATTGTTTGCAATAAATGTTCATTGTAAAAAGAAAAAGATATTCATAAAAAGAAAAGTAGAGCAAAGCTGAAAACAATGTTATCCATTTAGTTTATACCCCAAGACTAATTTTATTTATTTATTTATTTTGCGGTATGTGGGCCTCTCACTGTTGTGGCCTCTCCCGTTGCAGAGCACAGGCTCCAGATGCGCAGGCTCAGCGGCCATGGCTTACGGGCCCAGCCGCTCCGCAGCATGTGGGATCTTCCCGGACCGGGGCACGAACCCGCGTCCCCTGCGTCGGCAGGCGGACTCCCAACCACTGCGCCACCAGGGAAGCCCAAGACTAATTTTAAATGAAAGATTTCCTTAAAGAATTCTTCTTGTACATGTTGAGGGGGGAAAATTTACTACCAGCCCACAGCTTTAGCAACATTTCACTGGATGCATACAGCTATCTAAAATGAGAGAAGAAAATAAGAGCTATAGATCTCAAATTTCAATTTTATTTAATTTTTCACTTCTGAGCTGCACACTTATGATATAAAATCACAGCAGTTACATGAGTTTTGTTTTGTTTTTGTTTTTGTTTTGGCTCTGTTGGGTCTTTGTTGTTGCACTCGGGCTTTCTCTAGTTGTGGCGAGCGGAGGCTACTCTTCGTTGCCTTGTGTGGGCTTCTCATTGCGGTGGCTTCTCTTGTTGCAGAGCATGGGCTCTAAGCACACAGGCTTTGGTAGTTGTGGTGCACGGGCTCGGTAGTTGTGGTGCAGGGGCTCAGTAGTTGTGGCACACGGGCTTAGTTGCTCTGCAGCATGTGGGATCTTCCCGGACCAGGGCTCGAACATGTGCCCCTGCATTGGCAGGTGGATTCTTAACCACTGCACCACCAGGGAAGTCCCTACATGAATTTTAAAAGCCATGAAAATTACTAATCAGCCTGGCTGACCAGGTTTTTTGTTTTCGTTTTTTGTCACCTGTTGCTCCATATCTATAACAAATTGTTACTACTGTTCAGCATTACACAGACTGTCAGACTCCCAAGGGCTTGTGGAAAAAAACTATTACTACACCGTTTTGGAAAAATTACCTCTTTGTAATGTATTAATCTCAGTTTTGTTATTTCTTACTATAAATTAAGTTCAATGTAATGCCTATTTATACTCCATACCTCTTTTGTCCTTGTAACTTTCCAGATGTTTCCCCCAGCCATTGAATATTTGTGTTTTAGAAATTACCCATGAATAGAGTCATCTTCCTAATACAATTGAAATTTATCCTCATCCATTTGTATTATTTTTCTAATCTTTTTAATGTATCATCTGCTAATTCCTCTTCTAGCTCATTAATAATGTTGTTAAACAAGACTAGCCTTTGCATCAACCACACCTTTAGACAACTCCCTAAATCCAATACATCGTCATTTATCATTGCTGATATTTACATTCCTGGAGCCAGTTTTTATACCTGTTAGTAGTCTTATTTCAGCCAACTTGAGTTAGTTTCATAAGTAATTCCATGAGATAGTATATAAAGGAATTTACAGTATTACAATTTTATATAATTTTCACTGTATTCAATTTTCCATTGATTTTGTCATTTTACCTAAAATGGTTTACTTTAAATTAAACCTGACATTGGTATGTCTAAAGGCAAATGCAATATTTTCCTCCCCAAAGCTCTGAGCCCTCCTCATTCTGAGTTTCTTTTTTTTTTTTTTTTTTTGTCATCACTAGTTAGCTGATTGTATAAGACATTATCTTTGATCGTTCTCTTTTTTGGCTCCTGTTATATCTGTCACAGCACCTAATCCTCCTGCCGTTACTCCAATATTGGGACTTTGCTAATGCTGGTCTCTCTATAGTGCCCTCCCTGTCTCTCTTTCCTCGCCAACAATGTTAGAATAACTCCTCAAGGTTCTTTACTTATTTAATCTGGTAAACCTTCCCAAACCACCCATCTATCTTGTTCTGCTGCTTTTGCACCCATCTCCAACCCCTGCAGAAGTAATCACTTCCTCTGTGTGTTCCCCAAGCTCCAGATATTGTTATGTAAACTCACAAAATAAAATGGAATAAATGTGTAGAATTCGGAATGACAGATAATGCCCAAATCATCTATATTTGATTTTGTTCTCCATCAAAACACTTCAAGCAACACAAAAGAAATGATGCTGTGAAGATTTGACTCAGGACCATAGAACTTCTCCATTGTGCTTCTTGCCTCTACTTCATGCTAGGGATAAGAAGAGTTACAACTTAAACCGACTAAAATCAAAATTCTGGGAAGAATGGCTCTGGCCCATTTAATTTTGCTATCTTCCTTATATACCAGGTAATGTAAGCTGTGAGTTCAAAGGCTTTCGCTCCTGTGTGGCTGAAAGTAACATTCTGATTAAACGGATCAATTAGGAAGAGGGTTTATTTTTTTAATTGACCCCTAAATTTGTGCCTAACATTGTACTATAAATGCTAGAGAAGTATTTTTCAAATTGTGTGTTGAGACCCATAAGGAAACCAATTTAGTCATAAAAATCCATTTGGTGGGTCACAACTAGCATGTCTTTTTAAAGAAAATGAAATAGAATAGAATAAAATAGAAAACATCAGAGTGCATTATTTACGTACATATTGGATGCCAAAGTAAAACGTTTTTTTTTTTTTTTCTGTGGTTTGAGTAAAAAATATTGAATAATACAGTGCTGGAACATACAAAAAGTACATGTTTCTTGCTTCTAATATGTTTGAAACTTGTACGGATAAAACAGAATAATTTTATGACTATAGCTGACTCAGTTCTGTTTTACATGATAGATGTGGCTTGGAGCTTTGGTAGGTGAGTTGGTAACATGGTTGGTGGCACTGAAGATGAGTAGCATTTGGACGCTGCGTAGGTAGAGATAATTTTATAAAACAACCATCAGTTCAGCCGATGATTTAATGGAGCAGATAAGACATTTACAGAAAGACTCCAAAACAAGATTTGCTAAAATTGATTATATGAGTAAGTGACTTTTTTATACATGTACTATAATAAAACATGACCACTCTGCCCCCTCACCAACTGGCCAGCTCCCTCCTGCTCTAAATCTCAGCTTAGACCTACTTCCCCTCCTCCAATGGTGCCCCTGTATTTTCCCATTGTCTGATGCCATGCTTAGCACACAGGCTTGCTTTTCCATGCCCCCTACTTAATCGTCAACTCCATGATGACAGGAATTGAACCCATCTTGTTCCCTTTTTCTATCCCTGAGTCTAGCAGAGTCAGACACAGAGTCAGCACTCCATAAATACTAGCTGAACAAATAATATCCAAAGTGACTCTAGGTTATTATTTGAAAATGTTATCAATTCCTTTGCATTTAATAGTAGTTACCATTAGGGAGTTAGGAGTTGGGTAATGAAGAAGGATTTTTCACTCCTTACAAGTTTGTATTATCTAAAAATTTTCTACAAACAGGTAATATTTTATCATTTAAAAACAATAATAGTTTTTTGTTTTAAATAAAACTGGATTGAACCGGGGAATAAAAGAAAGCTTGATAGAAATCCAGCCAATGGAGACTTCTCTCTCTCTTCTTGTGAAAGGTTCTCTTTGGAGAAGGACTAGCCCATTGTCTTAGGCATTGCTCTGTCCTCCCAAGCATCTCTTCCTTCTTCCGGTGGATGTTTGGTATTATTGACTTTTAAAATTACATTAAAAAATTTCTCAACCTGAGAAGCATGATAATCTTACATCAAAAGCATTGATTTGGGCTTCCCTGGTGGCGCAGTGGTTGAGAGTCCACCTGCCGATGCAGGGGAGACGGGTTCGTGCCCTGGTCCGGGAAGATCCCACATGCCGCGGAGCGGCTCTGCCCATGAGCCATGGCCGCTGAGCCTGCGTGTCCGGAGCCTGTGCTCCGCAGCGGGAGAGGCCACAACAGTGAGAGGCCCGCGTACCGCAAAAAAAAAAAAAGCATTGATTTATCTACTCTTTGCATATGAAAGGGATGCATATGTATAAGCTGTGGTAGAAACTATCACTGGTGAAATTAAAATCACCATACAACTCTGAAATAACAGATTAAAAATAATCAAAATGAATCATTTAATGGAATAATAATGAAAATAAGATCACATGTATATTTCCTATTTTATAGCAGTAGCTTTCTTTTAAATCTATTTTGGGGTCAAAAACTTTTAGAGAAGTAGATATAAGCTCCAGGAAAATGTCTCTAAGGACATTCACACTCAGTTCTGAATGTAATTTCAGAGAAGGTCCCCAAACCAGCCATGGATGCCAGAATAAGGACCTTTGCTTTCCAATTTACACAGTGTTGTTCACGTACATAATCTCATATGATCCCTGCAAACTTCCTACAGTTAGGTCAGGCCAGTTATCAATATTACAAATGGGGAAACCAAGCATTTCAAGTGATTTAAAATGATTTCTCCCTTTCCACTCACACCCCCGTCCCTGCATCACACAGCTGGTAGCAGAACCAAGCTAGATTATAGGTTTATATTATAATTTCGTACTTTTTCCCTAAAGATATTTAATTTAAACTCACATAAATAAAAATTTACAAAATGCCTTTTCTAGCCGTATTTTGCAGGAATTTCATACGTATATTTCCCTAATGTGAAAACAATGAAGTGGTCATAGTTCAGCATCATTCTCGAGACTGACCATACACACAATGCCTGCTCTCGAGCCCCCGCCAGCTTGGCAAGCCAGAGCAGGAGAGAAAGTTGCAAGTCCACCACATGGCAGACCAGCATCCTCTCTCCAGGCTAACAGGCTGTTCTGCTAATGGGCTTTTGTATTTTGTAATTAAATAAAGGAGCAATGTGATGCATGCCTATCTCTTCACTTGATGGAATTCTGGTCTCTTGAGCTACTTAAGGTATGTGTGTCATAAATAAGTTGCTGATATACTTTAAATGCTTGTAGATTTGTTGGGTGGTGGGGAGGGACAGTTTGTTTTCCTTTTGGGAAAAGCTAGGAAGTTCAAGGAAAGGACTTTAAGTAGTATTTTTGATTTTTTAAAAAGGAATAGCATGTGCTAATGCTTTGGTCTCCCTTGATTTCTGCTTTGACAGTTCCTCATGCAAGTACCAATATTGCTGCATCATTATGACTGATGATCATTTGTGGAGTAAACAAAAAACAGTGTCCCAGGATGCACCACTTCCAGAAGATCTTCTGTCTCTGGAGCCAGTTGCCACATTGCAAACGTGACAACATATGAATTGATGATAGCATCTGCTTAATATGGCTTTTGTCCACATGTCACAACTGTAATGTCATTAACTGAGACTTTTTTTATTTGCTCTGGTCTAGTTTTTTCATTTCCTACTCTCCAAACTCAGTTTAATTTAATCAACATTGACTGAAAAGCTATCAGTTTTAATGGTGCTACCTTTTTTTTTTATCTTTGATGTTTAAGAAACATGCAAACCAAATGTTGTCTTAATCTAAAATAGATTTCTTGACATCACATTAATATAACAAGATTGTGTCTGATATTTGTTAAAAATTAAGAACTTCCACTTGATAGGACTGCTCTATCTAGGAGGTGCTTAATAAATATTAACTAATATTCCTGAGATACCTTTTTATGCTAATGGGCAAAGTCAATAAAGTAATAAAGTCTGGATTTATGCTGAATGTCTTAAGCACTCAATTATTTTATGAAATAACTAATTAAGCTAATTATTTCATTTGAATTAAAAATAATTTTTAATCCTAGAGATAAATGACAAATAATTCAATAAGACAGTATTCTCATCTTTTCACCAGTAAATTTAGCAAAAATTATGAGACCTACTAAGGGAAAACAGGTAGTCTACCTATAACAGAAGAAAAATTATTGACCTATTAACAATTTAGCAAGGCATCTTTATTAAGTTAGAGTATTCTATAGTCAAGACAAAATGAAGATAGCTTAGTCTGTCCTCCAATACTCATTTATGCCAAACAGACTTCCAAATTAATTCCATTTATGCTTTGCATAGTTTTTAAGTGGCAGTATTTGTACCTCTTTTAATGTTGTCTACATCAAATTTGTACATTAAAGGGGAGCAGAATATGCCTCTTTGGCATAAGAATTATTTTAGGCTGATTATTTTTAAGTAACATCAGACACAGGAGAAGCTCTGAAAACTGAGTGGAAGTTACCCCTTCGTAAGACACGTAGATAAGGGAAATCTCCATTTGTAAGGGCGTTTCCCTCCTTGTACCAAGAAGAGGGGGATGACTAAATCTCTAGAAACTCTTATCAACAGAGAAGGCAGAGATTTAAATCTGCTTCACAACCAGACCCTTGTTTACTGTGCTTTGCCTGATAACCTCCCACACCCGGCTCCTCATGTAGATAAGGGAAATCTCCATTTGTAAGGGCGTTTCCCTCCTTGTACCAAGAAGAGGGGGATGACTAAATCTCTAGAAACTCTTATCAACAGAGAAGGCAGAGATTTAAATCTGCTTCACAACCAGACCCTTGTTTACTGTGCTTTGCCTGATAACCTCCCACACCCAGCTCCTCACCCCTGCCCCCACCCACCCCAACCCCGACCAACATCTTTCTTTTCTCTTCAGCTGGAGATGGTATTTAAGGTGATGGTTTGGCCATTTGGTGGAGTTACTCATTTTTCCTGGGTATCTCCCATGTATATGGGAGGTATACATGTTATTAACCTTCTCTTTGTTTTTCTCCTGTTAATCTTCTATTATAGGGAGGGTCTCAACCAAAGAACCTAGAAAGGCAGAGGGAAAATTATTTTTCCTCATTTACAATCTCATCTATCAATTGATATCTAAAAAAATTTTTAATACAGTTTATATCACCTGAAACGAATATAATACTGTAAATCAACTATACTTCAATAAAAATAAATTTAAAAGTAAATAAATAAATATAGTTTATAGTTCAATCATAATCAATACATGATTATAAGCTCTTATTTTTGAATCTATCCTCCTCAAGATGAAGAATAAGGTCTTATTCACGCCCAGGAACACCACAGAACCCAGCACTCTAGCACACCTGGGGTGTTCAACAAAAATTTGTCTCTATGGCGATAGTTCTATAGCTACACTGCTCTCCACAGGAGAGTTAGAACCCCTAAGTGTATGGCCAATATTGCCCTCTAGTGGTTAGCATGCCTAGGTGAGTCTTGGTACTATTGGTTTCACCTGTGGTTCCTATTAGACCATTCTTTGCTATGAGTTGTATTCGATAGACTGCTGAGAATTTTTTTGACAAGGCAAGATCCTTCTCATATTGGAACAGAAGCCTAAATAAAGTATGTAGGACATGATTTGAAGGAGCAAATTGGTTACATCTTTGTAATAGTATCATGTTTTAATATGCACTTTGACAGTAATCTTGTATTTCATGCAAAGACTCTAATTGGATTGAAATGATGTGTTTCAAAGGAGTTTTTGAGGCACCGTGGTAAGGGGGCTTAAAAAAGTCTACCAGAGCTATCAAAATCTACTGTATATGTTAATACTGCCTTTACTTACATAACTTGCAAATGAACATTGTCACTATGAGAACAGCTCAATCTAGAGCCATCTCCACTTTCTTTCTCTCTGTTCTTAGTGTATAAGGGAGAAGGACCATCATTTTTCCACTATATTCTCACTCATAACCAGTGATTAGCATGGCTCTTGTATGATCACTTCTCCTCACAACTCCCAGAAAAAAAGTGACAGGGTGTTTGTTACTGGATCAGAGGACGAGGGCTGAATGGATGGCTAGCCACAAACCCTAAAAAAACATAGAAATGCGATTCCTGTCCATGATGTCCCCAAGCATTTCCCTCCCTTCTTCACATTGTCTATCCCCCATAGCATGCAAATCTACATGGAGCAGCACAGCTGAGATTTATCTCAGTGGATCCCGCTCATTGCTTGCATGGTGGGAGAACGGACTGAATGCCTTTCAGGTTAGCATTTGCTTTGTGAAGAGTCAGGATGAAACCAAAGTTATTACTGATCCAAAAATGAAAAGGTGAAAGAAAGGGCAAAAACATAGTTTTGTCATTAATAAAACTAAGAGTGCTTGCACATGTACAGGGTACAATACTATTAACAACACTGGCAAGACTTTGGCATGGAGATATGTCCCTGGCAAATAGTTTGTGCCCTCCAGCTGCACTAGGCATAACTCAGGAGAATCTAATTTGCATTACTCAGCATTAGACCTGGAAAGACCTAGCTCATCCATCAATGGTCCAGACACCAGCAGCATTTGAGGTGTAATTTAAAGTTGATGAACATTTGCTGTTTAGGACTAAGTCTATTTTCTCTTTACACAAAAGAATCTGCACCTGTCTATTGCAGTCAGGGCCAACTGTGGGTAAAACTCTAATTGGTTCATAATCTAGACTTCTAGAGCAATAATGCCCTCTCGGGTCACTCCTTGTTCCCCTTGGTGGGTGGCCGCCTGGCTTCCCCAGGCCTCCTGATGGGCCCTACATATTCATGCAATGTTTTGTACTTGATACCTCTTCGCTTCCCTGCCTCATTCATTCACCCACTCGCCCTATTCCATTCTCTAATACACTCCCATCAAGTCACGTATTCTGGTTTTCAAGGACTTTCCCATCATTAGGTGATAAATAATGGTGATGAGCTAATCAAATTAAATATTCAATTATTACTTAAGTAATTTCTACAGGCTGCATAATTCTCTAGCCCAGGCAAGAGGTCCGCAGCTGCCCAAGACCCTGAAAGGGTAAATGTCAAAAATGGAAATTTCAGGGCTTCCCTGGTGGCGCAGTGGTTGAGGGTCCACCTGCCGATGCAGGGGACATGGGTTCGTGCCCTGGTCCGGGAAGATCCCACATGACGTGAAGCGGCTGGGCCCGTGAGCCACGGCCGCTGAGCCTGAGCGTCCGGAGCCTGTGCTCTGCAACGGGAGAGGCCACAACAGTGAGAGGCCCGCGTACCAAAAAAAAAAAAAAAAAAAAAGGAAATTTCAAGTAAAACCCCATGGAGGAGATATTTTTCAGCAAATAGACATTTTGGATCTCTCACATCATGCCTAGTTTTACCCCACTTAACGATGGCACTTCGATAACTGTAGGAGAGCTGTGACCACTTATAACAAAGACTCAGCAAAAGGTTCTCTTTGAACCTTGGCTAAAATGTAAGGCATGGCAAAATACAAAGCAAAAGCTAAATGTAATATTACTCTACACACAAAGTGGCTAAAATTTTTATAAGTTAGATGACAACAACTGCTGGAGAGCATGTGGAAAAATCTGGTCTCATATACTGGAGTATAAATGGGTACAACAATTTTAGTTGGCAGAATCTTCTAAAGCACAACAATGTATATCCAGCAATTCCACTCTCAAGTAGATTCACAAATACCTATCTATGTTCACCCAAAGATACATACTAGAATGTTCAGAACAGCACTAATTGTAATAGCTAAAAACTGAAACTGCCTACATGGCCATCAACAGAAGGGATAAAATGTGTTTTATATCCTCACAGTGCAATTCTATACAGCAATCAGAATGAATGAACTAAAACTACACACAGTAATTTGAGTGTATCTCAAAAACAATGTTGAAAGAAAAAAGAGGATACACTGTATAATTCTATTTATACAGAAGTACAAATACAGTTAAAACTAAATCATGCTGTTAAAAGGCAGGATAGTAATTGAAAGGAGGTACAAGAGGGCACGAGAGGGGCTTTGTGGTGCTGGTTCTATTCTGTTTCTTGAGTATGTTCCTTCTGTAAAAATGTATCAAGTGACATATTTAGGATAATATGTACCATTCTCTAAGTACATTGCATTTCAACTAACAGTCTTAAAAATATAAGCCATAACTGTGCATATTGAGTCCTCTAAAAGATTAGGGATGTTATCCAAAATAATGAGTTACATTTAATTCCACTATGAGCCTGTTCGTAAATTTTTCTAAAGTCACCATTCTATTTATGAACAATAACTAACCTACTGATCAAGTTTCCCAGGATAATTCTCATTTTACATATTTTGCTCTTGGTCATGGATGTTCTAATTTGGGGTCTAGAAAATACAGGTCCTGTAATTATTATTCTTATATCCCAGTGGACAGGATTATGAATATTAGTGATTGTAAATCTAGCAACTTAAACTATTTTTCTGGAATATTTTCAAGTCAATGCCCACATGAAGCATATGCTTGTTTTTACAAAATAGAAGTATTCACGTATTCTTTCTCTTACCTTATTCTATATTACAATGATCTAGACAAAGAAAGAGTACAAAATGACAAAGAAATGTTTAAAGAAGTAATAAATAATGTTCCCAGATCAATGCTACTAACAATTAAGGTGGTAACATAAAGCATCTTGCCAAAACAATTAACAGCTAATCATGTCTGGTGATATTCAAGTTGTCAATGGTAGTTTAAAAAATGATGAGTAAAAGTGTCAGATGGAGACCAAAGCCAGCGCCTGCAGGTGCTAAAGACAGGACTGGATGTTATCCCCAAACCTGGTCAGGCCGAACTTCCTCCAGTCAAATTAACCCACTACCTTATCATTTCATTCTCTTTAATACCTTTATTCATGTTATTCTGTCCAGAAATAAACACAATTGCAGCTCAAGAATACAATTTTTTGGTACTTCTACATACATTGCCTAAGAAAATGCTTTTATATTTACATGAGCAAGTTGAAGAAAGGCTATTCTCTGTCCAGTGGCTTTGCCTCTACATGACTGATGTCACCCTCTACAGCCATTTCCTAGAGCACAACTTCTCAAACTTTAATGTATCTACCAGTAGCTTAGAGATTGTTAAAAGGCAGATTCCAACTCAGGAGCTCTGTCTTAGGTAGGGCCCCAAATTCTGCATTTCCAATGCAAGGCCTTGGCAAACTTGAAGTAATCACTGTGATCTAGGTTATTATGCATAATTCACAGTCAGAATTTCAGAAAAGTAATATAGTATTCCAAAGAAGAAATCGCAAGCAAAAGCATTTTGATGTTGAATGGCTTTCAGGTTAGGTGGCCATGCGGGGTAAACGGTAGGATGTTTTAATTATTAGAATGACTCCTGGCCAAACCAAACCAAATCATAATGCTGGGGGAGACTTTCTGAACAAACGTGCTCCCAGTGACACAAGAACATATTAAAATTGTTTGTGCATGTTGTGCTTCATTTTGAACTCAGAGATTAAAGCATAGATAGAGAAGCTAAAAAGATATACAGGACTTGTATAATGAGGAAGATTTAATGTAACTGTATCCCAGACTAAATCAATAACTGGCAACTTAACTGAGCTAGATATTGAGAGAACATGATTTGCTTTTCCCTTTCTTTGCTTTAATGGATTCTCTTGCCATTGGATAATTCCAGATCTACAGATTTTATTTTAAAAGTTCCCCAAGACAAAACTCCATTTAAGAAGATAATGTGTATGCTGAATAACTCTGATACCTGAAACCTAAAATCACTTATTCTTGCAGGTAACTAAAACAATTTTTTAAAATCTCCTTCTTATTGGTTACCTTAACAAAACATCCTGCTCTATAATAAACAGTGTTCGAATCAGCTGAGCTTGACCGATATCAGTGTTAATGTGTTCAGTGTGGTTATTTGGAAAAGAAATTAGAAGACATTAGTTAAATGGTCAAGCAAAGCACAGGGGACTCCAAGGAACATTGATAAAGTGGTGGTCATCATTGACAACCTCCTTTAATCTGCTTAACACACACTTTTTAATCTTTTCTTGAGATCGTTTCTTTTACTGTTGCTAAATCTTTAAATAATTATGTCAAAAGTCATATAAATTCTTTATCTACTCCACACTTCTAGAGGCTTGATCGTTTTTCTCCTCCTGCAACTTTCACTCCACTTAATCTCTCTGTGTACTTCCCTGTCTCTCTCTCGCGCACGTGCGCTCTCTCTCCCCCCACTTCCCTTTCAAATTACTGGGGTAAGTAAATGCCTTCAAATTGTGCCAGGAAATTGTTGACACCAAGATGTCATCTTAGAAAACAGAGCATTTCAGAGTAAAACAAGCCAATCACATATTGACCTATTTATGATCTTTATTCTCTTTTACTCTCTAGGCATCGATCAAAAGATCAGACAAAAAAAAAAACAAGTTAGTATAGTTAAAACCACTGGTACCAAAGCACAGGTCAGAAGATGTTGATTTGGGGCCAACATAAAATTTACTTTCTTTGCCTAAACACCATGTGTATAGATATTGGCTGAATATTCTCTACAGGTGCAGGATACCATGGTGGTTAAAAGCACATAGTAAATTGCCAGGGTTCAGTTGCTCTGCCACTACCAACAGCGTGACTTTGGACACATTGTTTTGTGTTTTTCTGCTCTGGTTTTTCTGTTAGTAAAAGTGGGGTGATGACAGTGCCTCCCTCACAGGGATGTCACCAGGATGAAATGAGTGAATAGACTTACAGCACTTAGAATGGTGACAAGCATAGAGGAGCCACCGTTCTTGGGTCCCCATTCACTCAGAGATGACTTAGGGAAAATTTTTGTGTAAGTTTGGCTGAATCAAGCATAGGCATATCCATACTCAGTAAAATTAGGCAACCCAAAGAAATTGTGTTAATAATAGTTTTTATTGTTGGGGAAAATGGTAGAGGAACGGTTAAGGAAAAAAACTAGAAAACTGGTCTGGACCTGAGAAAGAATCCAAAGGAATAAAACTGGGAGGACTATGTAAATTTCTCTGATGGGGAAGGGGAGGGGGTGGATAAACAGAGATCATAGGCCTGGAGTCTCAGGTCTTTTTACCCCACCTTTCGCCTCCCTCCCTTGTCTCACTGCCAATTGTCTGATCCCCAAAACATCACAGAACTCCTCCAGACCAGGGGGTACAAGTCCATCTCCTCAGTGTTATATCTAGGGATAAATTTGTGGTAGGGAAAGAATAGCTCTTTTCTTCTATCCCTGTTTGCATAGGAAGTTTTAAAGTTTGGCTCTTCCACCAAGAGGGAGGGTATATGGGGATATATGTATATGTATAGTTGATTCACTTTGTTATAAAGCAGAAACTAACACACCATTGTAAAGCAATTATACTCCAATAAAGATGCTTAAAAAATAAATAAATAAAGTTTGGGTCTTCCAAGCATCTGGGGAGGAATGAGGGACAGGGTGGTAGTCCATAGGAAAGCCTTGATTTCGCTGGTCTCCATGGCAACAGGGGGATGACTGGTGGGCTGTGCCTGTAGCTGCCTCCTTCCCACTAAGCCTCTGAAGGAACTCTTGCCACTACCAGGTTGGCTGGGCTGAGGGAGTCAGAATGTACAATAATAATTATTTCAAATTTTACAAGATTTTGCTACTGGAAAGGGATTGCCCCTTTGTAACTTGTAAGACTAGTTTTTAACTTTTGGAAACTGACTACTTTGTGCAATCCGTATGCTAACTTGAGTCGTCTTGGACGTATGCTAACTTGTATGTGCAATCTGTATGCTAACTTGGGGCACTGGACTTTCCAAAGTGCTTAAACAAGGCTTCAAGCCAATCTTCTAGTCTTATGGGACAAGGCAACCCAAGTCAGCGTATGGATTGTACATACATTAGTAGTCAAAAAAACATTATTTATGAAAGTAGAGGGTGACTTGAGTGCCTATGTTTTTATGTAGAAAAACACAGTGGTTCTCATACTTATTCAAGTGGCTGGGCACCTGGTAGTATAGGAGCTTTTTATGAAATATCAGAAAATTGTGATTTATTTATTTTAAAATTACAGTATAATTTAGAATAAAAGCAGATACCATTTAACATTAGATTTTAACATGAACAAGTGGTACCAGGTGGCAAAGGTTTAACAAACTTAAAATTGAAAATATTATACCCATTAACTTAATTTGCTGTAACCTCAGATGGTAAAAGACTGCCATTATTCAACTGGAGAGAACAACTAGGTCTGGCAGGTAGAATACAGTAGCTTCATGAAGGCTTAGTTTGGGACCTTCATTTTAAGCTTCATCAGCAAATCATTGATATAGATTATTCCATGGCACAGAATCATTTATTCATCCATTTATCCAAAAGTGCCAATCATGTGCCATGCACAGTGCTGGCCTGGGGGCTGCACCATGAGCAATTTGAACAGATTACAGGTCCCTGATTTGAAGGAGTCTTTAATCTAAGACGGGGGCGGGCATTTTCAACAGTATATGAGGGAATCTATGATATGGGTGGCCAACAGAGTAAGAGGAAGGGCATTTAACACAACCCAATGGTAGGAAGAAGGGAGAGATGGAGAAAACTTCTTGTAGGAGATGATAGCTATGCTGATAACTTACAGAATACTGTATGTTTTGATTGGTCTATCAGTAGGAGAGTGGAAAAATAAAAAGTGCTATGTATATTATATATACAAGTATATACATAATGAATGAACTACATGAAATAAACTAGACCTACATGTATAAATAAATTCCAAAAACATAATACTGAATGAAAAACAGTTACAGAATATGTACACTATAGTGTTATTTAAGTAAATTTAAAAACATACAACAATGCTTTAGTTTAGGGGGACATACTTATGCAATAATAGTACAGAAACATGTACTAGAAGTTAGATACATGTGAAAATCATGAGCATGCTCGTCTCTAGGGAAAGAGGAAAACAGAACTATAAAAAGAAAGGCTTCAGCTGTATCAGTAATATTTTAGTTTAAAAAAATAATGAAGGGAATATTATAAAATGTTAACATTTACTCATTGTGGGTGGTAGGTAAATGCTTGTCACATTATCTTCTGAAATTTTAAGTAGTAAAAATATTTTTTTTCCTAATTTTAAAACATTACCCTCCAAACTTAGCATCAGTGCTAGGAAATTAGCTGACTTGCAAGGTAGAAAGTAAGTCTTATAAATTATCATCACAAGTAATTTAGTTCACAGTATCTTTGCTGCTGACACATCAAAAAATTTTTTAGTTTATATAATCTAGTACTTCTTCATAGCTTTTATAACAAATGCAAAATATATGGTTCCAACACTGAAACTGATGAACTAGAATTTCATCTCTTGTTCCTATAACTTCGGGGGATAAGAGGCAAGGGCAAGATAAAGTGGAGAAGAAACCAGGAGCCTCCGAAACTGCAGGGTACTTATGATCTCTGAGTAGCAGTCCCCAAACTTACTGATCAAATCTCATTTAGTAAGTAGAGGATGCTTAGTCTCCATCCATTCCAAATTTTAGCAGAAAAAAAAAAATTGACAATTGCAGTCAAATACTACTATTCAAGCTGATTGGGGGAAGAGGGTAAATTATCATATAAACATCTGTTTTAGCAACAAGGAATGGATGTTTGATATCTGAGTGATCAACCGATGTCTAAAAATCTATTTATACATTTGCAAATTTTAGGGTAAAATCCTGTTGATGCAAACACACATCATCATACATATCATTGGGTTAATTGAACGAACCACAGCAAACTGAAATAATAAGAATGAAGCAAAACTAGTAGTAAAATTAAAAATTAATGAAATAATGAAAAAGATTGGCAGTTGAAACCATGGAAAGTTTCAATCAACACTGATGATACACAGATAACTCTGTATCCCTTTCTGAAACTGGTAGGAATTCCTAATACCTCACAGAGTAGAAGCCAGATTACTATACCTCTGCCAGACTTGTTAAGAAAATGCTGAACTAGCCTGCAGCAAGCACTAATAATTTGCTAATTTTGGTTTATGACTGCCAAATAGCTATGAATCTAATCCATGACACTCAGATGCAGAAAAAGGTATATTACTTTTAAATTCTAGCTCTAAGTTACTATTTGCCAGATGATTGAGAGGCACAGTATCATTACAGGAGGGGAAGGCTCACCCCATTCCTAGGGTCCAGTCAGAATCTCTGGACTGATGCTGTCCAGAACATTTGAGGAATGGCACTCAGGTCTTCGGTTCATTGATGTCATCACCAAGTTTTATGGTGGGCAGCCTAATCCATTTTGAACAGTCAGCTGTCTCCAATCTTTCAGGCTAAACCTACTTCCCCAAATCTCATGCACTTTCCAGGCAGCCAAGGCTGTTGTTTAGCCTCACCTGGTGCACCGTGCAGCCACTTCACCAGAGAGTAAATCCAACCTGAGCTTCTGCTGGACTCACAAGCCCCCAAGGCTGTCCTTTGTCAGCCTCTGCCTTCTCCCTTTAGTCCAATCAATGCCACCTTTCCTGACTC
Organism: Neophocaena asiaeorientalis asiaeorientalis; assembly: GCF_003031525.2. Taxonomy (NCBI): domain Eukaryota; kingdom Metazoa; phylum Chordata; class Mammalia; order Artiodactyla; family Phocoenidae; genus Neophocaena; species Neophocaena asiaeorientalis. Next base: position 4,547,868 of record NW_020174922.1, on the reverse strand, counting down.
TCAGGAACCAGCATCAATCCCTTTAATGGTCTTGAAGTGCAAAATTCATTTACTTCTGGGACTAAGATAGTGTATAGAATGCTAGATACTTTAGAATCATATTGGAGGTCTGTTTTTCCCGGGGCAGAGGGTCTGGGAAGCAGAATGCTTTTTTATTCTCCTTGGGTTTGTCTTCACTAGAAAAACAAAGTCAAATAAACCAAAACACACATACACACACACACACACACACACACAGTTCTTTTTTCCCTTAGTAGCTCATTCTCTTACTATATTTTAAGTAATCTTTAATTAGGATTTGCCAATAAGTATTCATTATTTGATAAATATAACTAAAAGTTTATGGAAATGTGTGCTTTTGCACATAAGTATATTAAGAAACAGCTTTTTTAATTAGTTTGAGGTCCATGAGGAGATCACCCTTGGGCTGAGATACTCGGAGGAAGAATGAACTAGCAGATGAGACAGCCCTATAGGCTACTGGCTTCCTTCTCCTGTAACTCCCCTCCACCAAGTGGAGGTGTTGATGACATTTCCTCCAGGGACTGGCAGGACAACCGTGCTCCTGCACTGCCCCTCTCTTAGACTGCTAATTTCCTGCCTTCCCACGATGCAAAACCCATTCCCACACTACATCCTTCCATGGACTCCCACTCTCACTTCCCTCTGATTATGGGCAGGGTCAGGGCCTCAGGCCATTTCAAAACAGAAGTCCATTTTGGGGACTAGAGAATATCTGTAAATTCATTAGGAGTGGTTATTAGATCCTGAGGATAGATGTAAAGCAACCAAACCCCATGTCCATATATCAATTTCCAGGAAGAGGTGGGAAATTATGAATTAGGATTCACCTGATTCATCTTTTTAAATTTGTAAGGACGAAAGAAATTGCTGAGAGTGGCAAAGACTGGCTATAGCAGGAGGTAGATATGATGATGTTAGGAAGAACTCTAATGAGCCCAGCTGAGCTCAATGGAGCCAACTGCCCCAGATGCTAGAAATGTACAAACACAAGTAGGGAGACTATGTATTGAAGCTGGCCTGGGGGAGTTATAGACAGTTGTTTTTTGTCTGCAAAGCATTCATTTTCTTTTCTGGTAAAAGCACTTTGATTTTCTTTTGGGTGACCATCCTTCCCCCATTCTTTGTCCATAAATTTGAGGTAGGACTGTCCCTTGGTTGCAGAAATTAGCAGATAATTCAAGTGGGCCTATTTAAGGCATTCCATCCATCTGGCCACACTAATGGCTCCAGGTTGAGTACATGACCCAAGTTGGTCCAGTCATATTAAATCCTGGGACTTCTGCTGAAATTATTAGGGGAAGAAAAAGTTTCTTTTCTCTTATGCAGTTTCTAAGCTACTAGGAGTCACCACATGAAAAGAGCCCACCTGAGAATAAAGCCAAAACAGGGGAAAACAAAATAAGGAGAGATTGATTCCTAACGACATTTTTTTTAGCCTCCAGATCCAGCTATGCCTGAAACCGTCACTGCCACTGAATTTCTCAGTTTAAAAAATTTCCTTTATTTGTTTATTATGAGTTGTCTGTCCATAAGAACCAAGAGAGTCTAATATAGTCTAATATAAGGAATCTTAAGTTTTCAGACAATGCCCTGGATAATATGATCCTAAGATTCAGTGAGAAATTAGGAAAGCTGACAGTCTCCCCCACAAAAAGTCAACAATAAAGTTCCACAAATTGGGTTTCCTACTGCTTCCCATGTCTCTTCTTTCCCCATAACCTTTGTTTCTATCTTTTTCAGAACTATCAGATGGACCTAGTTCAGGCCTAGGTGATATGTATCATGTGAGCTTTTCAATTTAAATTTTATGTCTCTTTTAATTTTAAAATTAGAAGATGGTTTCAAGGTGGGTTCCTGAACCACCTTGAAATCATAACTCATGACTGTTTTACAGCCATCAGTATCTGTTCTGGGAAACTATCAGTTTGCCTAATATTTTAGCAAAAATAACAATTTGTGAGTGGCCCTCCATATCAGAGTGAGATATAATAGCTATATGTTGTGCTGACTTTTACAATTGCCACAGTATTTTCACATGTATTGTCAATTTGCACTCTTTTTATTTTTTTTTTTGAGGTATGATTGACATATAACCCTACGTTAGTTTCAAGTGTACAGCATAATGATTCAATACATATATACATTGTGAAATGATCACCACAGTAAATCTAGTTAACATTGTCATTTGTACTTTGGTTCATTCATTTATTTAACAACTAGCTATTGAGTCCCACACAATGGCCAAGTTTTAAAGATAAATATACTAATGCACAAGGGAGTCCTCATAAACTGTATAACTGAATATGAGGTCTGAATTTAAAACCTCATCCAAGATGAAGTGAACCAGGATCTCCTGATTCCCTCAGTGTTCATGACTTTGAACTGAGACCATGCTCTCCAGGAGCCTGGAAAGTTTTAGAAAAGGTCACTTGAGGTGGGTGGCTATGCTCTGGATCTGTCCTATTATCACTCAGTAGTGTCCCAGGATCCTGAGACCCAGTAATTTCTGGATGAGGTAGCAAGCCACCTATTAGTATAAGGTAGACAGTAGATTAGTACCTTTAGACCTAGGGATAATTTTAATGGTTACCTAAACCAATATTCTAATTTTACAAATGAGACAACTAAAGATCAAAGAAGGTAAATCGTCCAAGGACCATATAATAAGCTGGTAACAAATTCCAGACTAGAGCACAAAGCTGATCAAACCACAGGCTAAAAGTCTTAGTGTTCAAGGCCCTCCAAGGCCTGGCCCATCTGCCTCTTCTTCTCACTTGCAAGAATCTGGTTTCTAACACCACTTCAATCATCCTAGCTTTAGAGGCTCTATGGAACAGAACATCAGACTCAATAAGTTTTTCTAATGATTTTATGGCTTTTTGTTATTGTAGAAGTAATAAATGCATGTAAATTAAAACATTGGAGAATACAAAATAGTGTAAAGGAGAAAATAAATCACATGAATTCACATTTCCTCTTTCAGCAATAAACCACTGTGTGTGTGTGTGTATATATATGTGTATATATATTTACACATATTACACACATACATATAGTAATTTTGAACAAAATTAGAATTATATTATGCATGTTTATTTCACTTAATAATATATCATGAGCCTGTTCCTATGACCTTGCATATCTCTAGCAATTAATTTTCTATGATAGTATAATATTCCATTGTATGGATGTGAATTTATCTGTTTGCTATTGTCAAGCTTCTGAGATTTTTCCATTTTTCTATATTACAAATAATGCTTTATGAGCCTCTTTGTACATAGATCATTCTGCACATCTCTGATTAGTTCTTTAGAATAAATTTTGGGAATAAGAATTACTGGATAAATACTGTAAACCTCTTTAAAATGATTAATGCACATTCCCAAATTACCCTACAGGAGAGTAGTACACTCCCTTCAGTGTAGGATTCTGGTCAAAAATGGCTATTATTCCTTTTTTAAAAGCCTTGTCATTTTGATAGGCAAAATGTAGTATCATATTAATTAAATTTGCATTCCTTTAATTCCTAGTGAGGTTAAGCATATTTTATTGGCCATGTGCAGTTCTTTGTGAACTACCTATTCACATTCACTGCCAGTTTTTGTTGGGGTGCTTGTTTGTCTTTTTCTTATTGATTTGTAAGAACTTGTTAAAAGTTAAGGAGATGAGAAGTAAAACTATTTCTGTTTGTAGATGACACAATTTTGTATATAGAAATCCTAAGGTATCTACTCAAAAGCTGTTTGAAAAAGTTCAAGCAAGTTCAGCAAGGTGTATGTACAAGATCATTATTCAAAAATTAATTGTATTTATATACAATAACAAAAAACAAAAATGAAGTTAAGAATTCCTTTATAAATAGCATTAAAATTTAATATTTAGAAATAAATTTAACAAAAGATGCGCAAGACTTGTACTCTGAAAGTGACAAAAAAATTGTCAAAAGAAATTAAAGAATACCTAGGTAAGTGAAAGACATCCCATGTTCATGGAATGCAAGAGTTAATGCTGTTTAGATAGCAATACTCCCCAAATTGATCTACAAATTCAATACAGTGCCTATCAAAATCACAGCTTCAGAAATTGACAAGCTGATATTAAAATTCGTATGGAAACACAGTGGACCGAGAAAAGCCAAAACAATATTGAGAAAAGAAGAACAAAGCTGGAGGACTTAAAATTCCTGATTTCAAAGTTATTACAAAGCTACAGTAATTAAGACCATGTGGTACTGGCACGAGGATAGACAAATATATCAATGGAATAGAATCAGAGTCCAGAAATAAATCCTTATATGTGTGGTCAGTTGACTTTTAACAAAAATGCCAAGACAATTCAGTGGGGAAGGAACAGTCACTTCAACAAATAATGTTGAGACAACTGGAGACCTACACGCAAAAGAATGCAAGGGTGGTAAGCTGTGACAAAGTGAGAGAGTGGCATGGACATATATACACTACCAAATGTAAAACAGATAGCTAGTGGGAAGCAGCCGCATAGCATAGGGAGATCAGCTCAGTGGTTTGTGACCACCTAGAGGGGTGGGATAGGGAGGGCGGGAGGGAGGGAGATGCAAGAGGGAAGAGATATGGGAACATATGTATATGTATAACTGATTCACTTTGTTATAAAGCAGAAACTAACACCATTGTAAAGCAATTATACTCCAATAGAGATGTTAAAAAAATGCAAGAGAATCTATAACATACAAAAATTAACTCAAAAGGGATCAAAGACAATTAGAAGATCTAAAAACTAAAAAACTCTTAGAAGAAAACATGTGGACAAATCTTTATGACCTTGGATTAGGCGAGATTTCTCAGATATAACACCAAAAAAAAGAAACAGCAAAATAAGAAATAGATAAATTGGAATTCATCAAACTAAAAACTTTTGTACTTTAAAGAAAATGAAAGACAACCCTCAGAAGGGAGAAAATATTTACAAATTATCTATCAGATGAGGGACTTGTATCCAGAATACATAAAGAATTCTTACAACTTAGTAATAAAAACACAAATAACCCAATTAAGAAATGGACAAAGGATCTGAACAGACATTTCTTCAAAGAAAATATACAAATGGCCAATAAGCACATGAAGACTCAACATCATTAGCTATTAGGGAAATGCAAATCCAAACCACAATGAGATAGTTATATCCACTAAGGTAGTTATAAACTAAAAGATCATAACAAGTGTTGATGAAGATGTAGAGAAACTGGAGCCCTTGCTGATGGGAATGTCAAATGATACAGCTGCTTTAAAAAACAGGCTGACAGTTTCTCAAAAGGTTAAAGATAGACTTCCTATATGACCCAGAAATTCTTCTCTTAGGTATATACTCAAGAGAAATGAAAACATATCCACAAAAAAAACCCCACAAAACTTGTACATGAACGTCCATATCACTGTTATTTTTAATAGCTAAGCAGTAGAAAAAACCCAAATGTCCATCAGCTGGTGAATGAATAAATAAAATATGGCTTATCCATATAATGGAATATTATTCAACCATAAAAAGGATGAAGTACCAATTCATGCTACAACATGGATGAACCTTGAAAACAGTATTTTTAGTGAAAGAAGAGAGATGCAAAAGGCCACATATTGTATGACTCCATTGATATGAAACATCCAGAACACACAAATTCATAGAGTAAACAAGTTTGTGGTTACCAGAGACTAAAGAGAGGAGGAAATGAGGAGTGACTGCTAATGGGTATGGTGATTCTTTTTGAGGTGACAAAAATGTCTGGAATTAGATAGTGGTGATGGTTGCATGAGTTTGTGAATATACAAAACAACCACTGAATTGTATACTTTAAAAGGGTAAATTTTATGGTGTGGGAATTCTATACCAATTGAAGAAAAAAAAAAAAAGAAGCCAAGTACTAATGGATGGTACAACATGGTTAAACCTTGTAAAAATCAGGCTAAGCAAAAGAAACCAGTCACAAAAGACCACTTTTGGCATAATTCCATTTATATGAAACGTCCTCAGTGGCAAATATGTAGATACAGAAAGTGGAAACCCCCTAGGGCTGAGGGGATGGGAGGAAATGGGAATGATTTTTAATAGGTACAGAGGGTCTTTTGTTGTTGTTGTTGTTTGTTTGTTTGTTTTGTGGTACACGGGCCTCTCACTGCTGTGGCCTCTCCCGTTGCGGAGCACAGGCTCCGGATGCACAGGCTCAGCGGCCATGGCTCACGGGCCCAGCCGCTCCGCAGCATGTGGGATCTTCCCGGACCGGGGCACGAACCCATGTCCCCTGCATCGGCAGGCGGACTCTCAACCACTGCGCCACCAGGGAAGCCCCAGAGGGTCTTTTTTGAGGTGATAAAAATACTCTAAAATTAATTGTAGTGATGATTGCACAATCCTGTGAATATATAAAATACCATTAATTGTACACTTAAACTGGGTAACCTGTATGGAATGTGAATTACATCCCAATGTATCTTTTAAAAGTAAAGCTAAGGATGCAAATCATTTGAGCACTATATATGTTGCAAATATATTTTTTTATTTGTCTCAGGCCTTGATTTTGTTTATGGTAGTCTTTGTTTAGTACAGAAAAATTAAGTATTCATGTGGTAAAATCTCTTAATCTTTTTCCTTATTTTTTTTCTTTTCCATTCTAAGAAAGACCATCTTACCATCACAATCAGGTAAATATTTATGTATATATTTTTCTAGTTCCCTTTGGGTTTGATTTTTTTTAACATTTAACTAAATCCTTTGAAGGTGTTTTACAGATTTTGCAACTATTTTGAGGGCTTTTACAAGATAATGTCCTTAACTTAGGTTTTTCTTTTTCTTTTCTTTCTTTCCTTTTTTTTAATATTGGGAAAACACGATGATCAGTAGCTAGAGTGCCCTGAATCTAGCTTTATTTCTTTGTTTTGTATTCAGACTGGAGTATGGTTTTAGCTGCTGTGATAAATCAGGAACCGTCTCTCCTCCACCCGCCACCCTCCCTCAACCTCTGAATTAAACTTGGCAAATTATATTGTTGGATACGTTACTTGTTGAGTTGACTTCAGAGCTACAATCTGGAAGTTTGTCTAATTGGACTGATTAGTTTTGGTCTTGCGGTCATGAAAGAACCAAGAAAGAAGTCTGCAGTATCAGATACATTCATCAGCCAAGATAGGGAGGTGTTGATGGCTTCCCTTTCATGTAAATCCAAATGGCTGTGGCATGTTTGGCTCATATTCTTTTGATTTGTGATTTAATTTTTACAAACTGTAGGAAGAAAACTGCTGCCAATGTTATGGTTTGAAGAGCTGGTTTTTCTATCCAAAGGCACAGAAAATGTAGTATAATGACTGGCCTCAGATAATGAGGCAGGAGGAGGAAAAGAGGAGGTTGGCAACAGAGTGTGTCCCTTTCTGCCATTTTGTGGGAAATCAGAAATGGTAAAGAATGAGAATGAAAATCTGCCTGTTATTCTTCTCTCCAAAGGCTTCCTCAGTCTCTGATGGGTCCTGTGTCGTTTCTTAACCTTTCATTTGATGACATTGAGCCCGAGGGACACTACCTGAGGGACATTTTCTATACCTGACAGAACTGTGCCAACTCAGACTTAGTAATATTTAGAGTCCTGATAACTGACTTCTCCTTCCCTAGATACAAGATCCCTCTCTTCTATTAGGAAACTGGGACAAGGGGGTATTACACTAAAATAATACACTGTTCCCTTTACTAGTCAAGGACTTCAATTAATTTGGAGCCTAAGACTAGTCTTTGGGGGAAGGGCGTCACTGGGATAGGCCCCTCTGGTTACCTAAATGAAAAGTAAGTAGCCACCCGTGGTCCTGGGAGAAACTGAAAAGTTTCTGAGCACTGGTACTCAGTGTACTGGATTCCCACATAAAGTCCTGTGTTTACTTAAGACAGTTTCTCTGAGCTGACAGTTTCTTCTTGCCTTTGTTTTGTTGGGGTGGAGGTGGGGAATAGGTTTTTTATTTGTTGAAATGTGGGTTTTGTTTGTTTGCTTTTGATAGAGATGAGTTGATGAGAGAAACATTTTGGTGTGTGGAGTTAGGAGAGGGATGATTTGAAGATGAGAAACAGAAGGGAGAATCTGAAGCAGCAGATTTCCTGGGTGACTTTATGGGACTAGTAAGGGCAAAGTTTTTCAGGAGCTCGTGACAAAATGTGGCAACAGGTTGCAGATTAGATCTTGTCCCTCCCTCATTCCCAGTCTGCACACTCACCCAGAATAATTCTAACACCCCGGAAGTCAAGGCTTTGGCAGCATCACCGAACCACAGACTTGCCTCAGACACCACTGTTTCCTGAAGATCACTGCCAGCAGAGGCAGCGCCATTTTCTTGAGCACCTCAGGGCAGCAGCATCCGTTCGAGGAGCAAAGCTGGAGTGAGCGTGGTCAATGACGTGGGCAGACTGGACTATGGGCACATATCAGGCATCCTTTTGGGGACTTTCAGAATTTATTAGGGCATACTTAGGTTAGAGATTCATCTCTCAGAGGTCCTCTTGGTCTTCCCTATCTTCAGAGCCTTTAGAAATTTGTTCCCACCATGACACTGCTATGGTGACCAGTCATGAGTCCATAAGGTAAAACACAAAAGTCCTCACCTCATCCCATACCTACCACATGTTGTCCCTCGCCTGGGAGCTTCCTTATAAGCGTCTGTGGCTTTCAAGGCAGTGGGATCCCTGCAGTGCCCATGCAAGAGCCACCTGAAAGCCTGAGAGAGTTATTACTCTATAGTGCTAACATTGACCTATGTGAAATGGAGCCAGAGAGTAAATTAATCCCTCTTCCTCCCCCATGGTTCTCCCAAGAACTAGTAATTTCTATGGAATCTTGGAAAGTTGAGTAATCAATCATCCTTGATACCGAGGGGTGGCAATCTCATGAATACACTCATGCCAGCTCCTCTCCTTTCCTGCCTCACTCCCTTTTCCCCTCATTCCGGTAAACTGGGGTTAAAGTCCCTAACAAAGAAGTGGCACGCAAGCTTTTGCATCAGGCTCTGCTTTCTGGGGAACAAAGAATGGTTGGGCAATCGATCAGTGGGGTTGGAGCCAGTGTAATCTGGGATATTAGAACGCAAAACTCCCTCATTTTATACTTCTCAGTCTAGTGAAGGCAGGTAATTGAAGTTGTATCTTCTTCTCTAGATCAAAATACGGAGCACTAAATGCTCCCCAGCACAAGTCTCCTATTTTCTGCATAACGGACATCTCCACCCAGCTGTCTCTCAAAAACTTCCAACTCAATATATGCACAACTGACCTTACTTGGGCCTGCTCAACCTTCCCTTGAACTGATAAAATGATTCTTGCTCTAAGTTCCCTGTTTCAGTTGTCCTTTTTATCCTAATCATCGCCCTCATCTACCGGATTAGAAAACTCAGAGTAAGCTTTAACTCCTCGTTCTCTAGAATACGTCAGAACTAGTCATTGCCTACTTGTTCTTTCTGGCTCCTCCATACCTGCTGCACCGGTCCCCTTTTCTCTGTCCTCGCTGCCACTGTACTGGTTGAGGCTCGTGTTAACATTTGCTGCAAGTATTGTGAGAGTATCCTAACTGGGTTCTCTGTTTCAGTCTTTCCCTTCTCTGATCCATCTTGTCAATCCCCCCACCCACAAACCCATTACTGTATTCTTCATGTGCCACAATCTCCAAGATTTTAAGAACACAGTCAAAGTTACCCTTGAAAATTTCTTAAATATTTTGGCCTAGGAAGTACAGTATAAACTAGTTTTGCAAACATACTAGCAAGCAAACATAAGTGCACTGAATTTATATCTCCTGGTAAATCCAACATAGCTGGTTATTTTTCTTGTGTTAAAACAGATTGTAGTCTTCAATGTTAAACATTCAGTGGAGTAGTTGACTTGCATTTAAAGGTGATGTTGTATGAAACATGCAGACCTTTAAAACCATGGTCACCCTGACTGAGATGATATGCTCACACCATGAGAAGCACTTAAGAGCTGAGACTACTGAGGAAAAGAACCATTCACAGCTCCCACCTCACTCTCACTCTGGACATGTGCTTATTAAGTGGGAAGGCAGGCAAAGCTAGCCGCTCTCTTAAATCATTGTCTCTTGCTCTCACTCACATTTCCCAGAGCATTGGTTGAATTGGGATAAAGTAAATGTATATATGATGTGGCTACACTGTACATATTTTTGTGTCACCCATGGACCCAATGCCTGCATGTAGTAGGCCATCGACTAGTGAAGACACATGATAATAAATTGAATCAGGAAAACCTAATTCAGGTCCTGGTTCTAACATAGCAAACTGATTCAGGCAAGTCACTTTAACATACTGTGACTAAATATATTGATTCATAAAAGTATATATATTTCCCCCATAGTCACTTTATTTTGCTTGCGTACATGGACTATATACCTTTTACTATTAATAATGATAACTATAATTATATAAATTATTTTGTATCAGACTAGATGGATCTTTTCATAAATTGTTTATCATTTAACACACATTAATTAGCCCTGAAAAGGGTTGCATATCGGGGTTTACATGAACCCTATGAACAAGCTAAAAAGCTCTTCTAATTATGAACAGTATGAAGAGCTTACATAAGTGTATTTTTCAGTCTTTTTTTTTTGGTTATAAAACCAAGAGTCATTCTCCAAGTGTCCAGTAACAACTCTTGGCGTTGGGCAGCATTAACAAGCTTTTGCTGTAGCAGATAGAATTGTACTGATACACTGCAACCTGGTGAACCTAAGACAACTTGCTGTTAATAAACAAATATTTTAAGAACAAGAAAGCAAAAAGGATTTTCAATTAGAAAGAAACACGGTGATTTCTTGGCACTTAAAATGTTCATTTTATACTTACTGAAAAGGCCTTCAGTCTCAGAGCACTTCTTTTAAAAATAATATTTATGTGTTGGGGGCGTTCTTCCCACAACTAGGGCGCCTGGCAGATGCTGGTGGGGGACCTTGACGCCCAAGGAGATGGGAGGAACCCTCTAGTGACTGGGTAGGACATGGGGGGAGAGGGGGAAGGAGAAGTGGAGGCCAGAGAGGACCAGTGCCCCTGAAGGGTGGCTGGGAGCAGGGAGGGGTTCCCATGCCTGGAGGGACCCTCGGCAGATCAGAGGATCTGGGGGAGTGCACCTAACATTTCACTTGCCCAATTGGGCCCCAGGAAGCCTGCAGGGCTCCTGGGCTGGGTCCTCCACCTCTCAGACCCGCTCTAGGCTGCATCGGTCATAGGGGCATAGGAGGGAAAGGGGGGAGAAGAGGAGAGGTGGACAAGGAGGGGCTCTCTGGGATTGGAGGATCAGGGCAGGCGCAGCTGGTGTTTCCCCTGCCCACTCAGGACTGGGAAGCCTTCTGGGCTTTTAGGTCTGGTCCCCCGTCTTCCAGGGCCCCCTCCAGCCATGTGGGTCCTAGGACCATGGGTGGGGGGAAAAGAAGAGAGGCCTACAGGGAGGGCCCCTCCAGGATCAGAGGATCAGAGGGGAATGTGCCTAGCATTTCTTCTGCCCAGGACCCTAGCAGGCTCACTGGGCCCAGTCCTCCACCCTCCAAGGCCTGAGGCACTCCTGGTCCCCTCCTGCTGCATTGAGCCTAAGCCCCACCCCGCAACCACCCCAAGGCCTTTTCCAGCCCTGTGGGTCCTAAGCATAGGCCCTGCCCACTGTCTAAACCCTGCCCTGGCCTAAGCCCTGCTCTCCGCAGCCAAGGCCTTTCCCGGATTTTTTTTTGTTTTTTCTCCTCTTTTTTACTATTGTGGCTCTGTTTTACCTTCTGGTAGTTGTTTGATCTACATTTTAATTTTTTTATTCTTTCTAACATATCTGTTAGTTTTCTAATCTTATTTTATGTTTTACTTTTCATTATTGTTCTGCTCTTTTTTTCATTTTTCCTTTTTTTTTGTTTTTTGCCGCCCCACATGGCTTGTGGGATCTTGGTTCTTGAGCAAGGGATCGGTCCAGAGCTCCTGCAGTGGGAGCTCCGAGTCTGAACCACTGGACTAACAGAGAACCTCAGACCCCGGGGAATATTCATCAGAGTGAGGTCTCCTGGAGGTCCTCATCCTGGCACCAAGATCCATCTCTACCCAACAGCCTACAAACTCCAGTGCTGGAAGCCACAGGCCACAGATGACAAAAAAATATGTAACAGATGAAAGAGCAAGGTAAAAGCCTACAAGATCAAATAAATGAAGAGGAAATAGGCAACCTACCTGAAAAAGAATTCACAGTAATAATAGTAAAGATGATCCAGAATCTTGGAAATAGAATGGAGGCACGGATTGAGAAAATATAAGAATAACAGAATCAATAACAGAATAACTGAGTCAGAAGAACAAATAAGTGAGCTGGGGACAGAATGGTGGAAAAAACTGCCAAGAGCAGAATAAAGAAAAAAGAATGAAAAGAACTGAAGACAATCTCAGAGTCCTCTGGGACAACACTAAATGCACCAACATTTGAATTATAGGGGCCACAGAAGAAGAAGAGAAAAAGAAAGGGTCTGAGAAAATATTTGAAAAGATTATAGTCGAAAACTTCCCTAATATGGGAAAGGAAATAATCACCCACCCAAGTCCAGGAAGCACAGAGAGTCCCATACAGAATAAACCCTAGGAGAAACACACCAAGACACATATTAATCAAACTAACAAAAATTAAATTCAAAGAAAAAATATTAAAAGCAGCATGGGAAAAGCAAAAAATAACATACAAAGGAATCCCCATACGTTTATCAGCTGATTTTTCACCAGAAACTCTGCAGGCCAGAAGGGAGTGGCAGGATATACTTAAAGAGATGAAAGAGAAAAACCTACAACCAAGATTGCTCTACCCAGCAAGGATCTCATTCAGATACGACAGAGAAATCAAAAACTTTACAGACAAGCAAAAGTTAAGAGAATTCAGCACCACCAAACCAGCTTTACAACAAATGAAAAAGGAATTTCTCTAGGCAGGAAACACAAGAGAAGAAAAAGACCCACAAAAACAAACCCAAATCAATTAAGAAAGTGGTAATAGGAACATACGTATCGATAATCACCTTGAATGTAAATGGATTAAATGCTCCAACCAAAAGACTCCGACTGGCTGAATGGATACAAAAACAAGACCCATATATATGCTGTCTACAAGAGACCCAATTCAGACCTGGGGACATATACAGACTGAAAGTGAAGGGATGGAAAAAGATATTCCCTGCAAATGGAAATCAAAAGAAAGCTGGAGTAGCAATACTAGTATAAGATAAAATAGACTTTAAAATAAAGACTGTTACAAGAAATAAGGAGGGACAATACATAATGATCAAAGGATCAATCCAAGAAGAAGATATAGCAATTATAAATGCTTATGCACCCAACACAGGAGCACCTCAATACATAAGGCAAATGCTAACAACCATAAAAGGGGAAATTGACAATAACACAAACATACTAGGGGACTTTAACACCCCACTTGCACCAATGGATAGATCATCCAAACAGAAAATAAATAAGGAAACACAAGCTTTAAATGACACAATAGAACAGATAGGTTTAATTGATATTTATAGGACATTCCACCAGAAAGTGGCAGAATACACTTTCTTCTCAAGTACACATGGAACATGCTCCAGGACAGATCACATCTTGGGTCAAAATTCAAGCCTCAGAAAATTTAAGAAAATTGAAATTGTGGTCACCTTTTTGACCACAATGCTATGAGATTGGAAATCAATTACAGGAAAAAACTGTAAAAAAAGCAAATACATGGAGGCTAAACAGTATGCTACAAAATAACCAAGAGATCACTGAACAAATCAAAGAAGAAATAAAAAAATACATAGAAACAAATAACAATGAAAACACAATGACCTTACGTATCGATAATCACCTTGAATGTAAATGGATTAAATGCTCCAACCAAAAGACTCCGACTGGCTGAATGGATACAAAAACAAGACCCATATATATGCTGTCTACAAGAGACCCAATTCAGACCTGGGGACATATACAGACTGAAAGTGAAGGGATGGAAAAAGATATTCCCTGCAAATGGAAATCAAAAGAAAGCTGGAGTAGCAATACTAGTATAAGATAAAATAGACTTTAAAATAAAGACTGTTACAAGAAATAAGGAGGGACAATACATAATGATCAAAGGATCAATCCAAGAAGAAGATATAGCAATTATAAATGCTTATGCACCCAACACAGGAGCACCTCAATACATAAGGCAAATGCTAACAACCATAAAAGGGGAAATTGACAATAACACAAACATACTAGGGGACTTTAACACCCCACTTGCACCAATGGATAGATCATCCAAACAGAAAATAAATAAGGAAACACAAGCTTTAAATGACACAATAGAACAGATAGGTTTAATTGATATTTATAGGACATTCCACCAGAAAGTGGCAGAATACACTTTCTTCTCAAGTACACATGGAACATGCTCCAGGACAGATCACATCTTGGGTCAAAATTCAAGCCTCAGAAAATTTAAGAAAATTGAAATTGTGGTCACCTTTTTGACCACAATGCTATGAGATTGGAAATCAATTACAGGAAAAAACTGTAAAAAAAGCAAATACATGGAGGCTAAACAGTATGCTACAAAATAACCAAGAGATCACTGAACAAATCAAAGAAGAAATAAAAAAATACATAGAAACAAATAACAATGAAAACACAATGACCCAAAACCTATGGGACACGGCAAAGCAGTTCTAAGAAGGAAGTTTATAGCTTCAAGCTCACCTCAAGAAACAAGAAAAATCTCAAATAAACATTCTAACCTTACACCTAAAGCAACTAGAGAAAGAAGAACAAAGAAAACACAAAGTCAGTAGAAGGAAAGAAATCATTAATCAGAGCAGAAATAAATGAAATAGAAATGAAGAAAACAATAGCAAAGATCAATAAAACTAAAAATTGGTTCTTTGAGAAGATAAACAAAATTGATAAACCTTTAGTCAGGCTCATCAAGAAAAAAAGGGAGAGGATGCAAATCAATAAAATTAGAAATGAAAAAGGAGAAATCACAACTGACACTGCAGAAATACAAAGAATTATAAGAGACTACTACAAACAACTATATGCCAATAAAATGGACAACCACAAAGAAATAGACAAATTCTTAGAAAGGTACAATTTTCCAAGACTGAACCAGGAAGAATTAGAAAATATAAACAGACCTATCACAAGTAATGAAATTGTAATTAAAAATCTTCCAACAAACAAAAGTCTATGACCAGATGGCTTCAAAGGCGAATTCCATCAAACATTTAGAGAAGAACTAACACCGATCCTTCTCAAATTCTTCCAAAAAATTGCAAAGGGACGAACACTCCCAAATTCGTTCTACGAAGCCACCGTCACCCTGATACCAAAACCAGACTAAGATATCACAAAAGAAGAAAATTACAGACCAATATCACTGATGAAAATAGATGCAAAAATCCTGAATAAAATACTAGCAAACAGAATCCAACAGCACATTAAAAGGCGCATACACCATGGTCAAGTGGGATTTATCCCTGGGATGCAAGGATTCACCAATATATGCAAATCAATCAATGTGATACACCATATTAACAAATTAAGGAATAAAAATCATATGATCATCTCAAAAGATGCAGAAAAAGCTTTTGACTAAATTCAACTCCAATTTATGATTTAAAACTTTCCAGAAAATGGGCATGGAGGGAACCTACCTATTACCTCATAATAAAGGCCATATATGACAAACCCACAGGAAGCATTATAATCAATGGTGAAAAACTGAAAGCATTTCTATTAAGATCAGGAACAAGACAAGGATGTCCACTCTCACCACTATTATTCACATAGTTTTGGAAGTCCTAGTAATGGCAATCAGAGAAGAGAAAGAAATAAGAGGTATACAAATTGGAAAAAAAGAAGTAAAACTGTCACTGTTTGCAGATGACATGATACTATACATAGAAAATCCTAAAGATGCCACCAGAAAACTACTAGAACTAATCAATAAATTTGGTAAGGTTGCAGGATACAAAATTAACACACAGAAATCTCTGGTATTCCTATACACTAACAATGAAAAATCAGAAAGAGAAATTAAGGAAACAATCCCATTTACCATCGCAACAAAAAGAATAAAATACCTAGGAATAAACCTACCTAAGGAGGCAAAAGACTTGTACTCAGAAAACTATAAAACACTGATGAAAGAAAGCAAAGATAGCATAAACAGGTGGAGAAATATACCATGTTCTTGGACTGGAAAAATCAATATTGTGAAAATGACTATAATACCCAAAGCAACCTACAGATTCAATGCAATCCCTATCAAACTACCAGTGGCATTGTTCACAGAAATAGAACAAAAAATTGTACAATTTGCATGGAAACACAAAAGACCCCAAATAACAAAGGCAATCTTGAGAAAGAAAAATGGAGCTGGAGGAATCAGGTTCCCCAACTTCAAACTATACTACAAAGCTACAGTAATCAAGACAGTATGGTACTGGCACAAAAACAGAGATGTAGATCAGGGGCTTCCCTGGTGGCACAGTGGTTAAAAATCCACCTGTCAATGCAAGGGACATTGGTTCCAGCCCTGGCCCAGGAAGATCCCACATGCCATGGAGCAACTAAGCCCATGTGCCACAACTACTGAGCCTCCACGCTAGAGCCCATGAGCCACAACTATTGAGCCTGCGTGCCACAATTACTGAAGCCCATGCACCTAGAGCCTGTGTTCCACAACAAGAGAAGCCATGACAATGAGAAGCCCGAACACCACAATGAAGAGTAGCCCCCGCTCGCCACAACTAGAGAAAGCCCGTGCACAGCAACAAAGACCCAACATAGCTAAAAAAAAAAAAAAAAACCCAAATTAATTAATTAATTTAAAAAAAGAAATATAGATCAATGGTACAGGAAAGAAAACCCAGAGATAAACCCATGCACATATGGTCACCTTGTCTTTGATAAAGGAGGCAAGAACTTACAATGGAGAAAAGACAGCCTATTCAATAAGTGGTGCTGGGAAAACTGGACAGCTACGTGTAAAAGAATGAATTTAGATCGCTACCTAACACCATGCACAAAAAAAAAAACCCACATGGATTAAAGACCTAAATGTAAGACTGGACACTATAAAACTCTTAGAGGAAAACATAGGAAAAACACTCTTTGACATAAACCACAGCAAGATCTTTTTTACTCACCTCCTAGAATAATGAAAACAGAAACAAAAATAAACAAATGGGACCTAATTAAACTTAAAAGCTTTTGCACAGCAAAGGGAACCATAAACCAGATGAAAAGACAACCCTCAGAGTGGGAGAAAATATTTGCAAATGAAGCAACAGACAAAGGATTAATCTCCAAAATATACAAGCAGCTCATGGAGCTCAATATCAAAAAAACAAACAACCCAATCCAAAAATGGGCAGAAGACCTAAATAGACAGTTCACCAAAGATGACATACAGATAGCCAAGAGGCACATGAAAAGATGCTTAACATCACTAATTATTAGAGAAATGCAAATCAAAACTACAATGAGGTATCACCTCACGCAGGTCAGAATGGCCATCATCAAAGGGACTTGAGGACATGGGGAGGGGGAAGGGCAAGCTGGGATGAAGTAAGAGAGTGGCATGGACTACCAAATGTAAAATAGGTAGCTAGTGGGAAGCAGCCACAGAGCACAGGGAGATCAGCTCAGTGCTTCGTGACCACCTAGAAGGGTGGGATGGGGTGCTGGGAGGGAGACACAAGAGGAAGGAAATATGGGGATATATGTTTATGTAGAGCTGATTCACTTTGTTATAAAGCAGAAACTAACATACCATTGTAAAGCAATTATACTCCATAAAGATGTTTAAAAAAAAACAAAAAAAGAATAGCTATCATCAAAAAATCAACAATAAATGCTGGAGAGGGTGTGGAGAAGAGGGAACCCTCTTGCACTGTTGGTGGGAATGTAAATTGATACAGCTACTATGGAGAACAGTATGGAGGTTCCTTAAAAAACTAAAATTAGAACTACCATATGACCCAGCAATCCCACTACTGGGCATATACCCTCAGAAAACCATAATTCAATAGAACACATGTACCCCAGTGTTCACTGCAGCACTATTTACAATAGCCAGGACATGGAAACAACCTAAATGTCCAACAATAGATAAATGGATAAAGAAGATGTGGTACATATATACAATGGAATATTACTCAGCCATAAAATGGAACAAAATTGAGTTATTTGTAGAGATGCAGATGGACCTAGAGTCTGTCATACTGAGTGAAGTAAACCAGAAAGAGAAAAAGAAATATATATTAACACATACATGTGGAATCCTGAAAATTGGTACAGAGGAACCTATTTGTAGGGCAGAAATAGAGACGTAGACGTAGAGAATGGACATGTGGACACTCGAGGGAAGGTCAGGGTGGGACGAATAGGTAGAGTAGGTTTGACATAAATACACTACCATGTGTAAAATAGATGGCTAGTGGAAACCTGCCGAATAGCACAGGGAGCTCAGATCTGTGCACTGTGATGACCTAGATGGGTGGGATGGGGGGGAGGGGTGGGAGGAAGGTCCAAGAGGGAGGGGATATAGGTAGACATATAGCTGATTCACTTCATTGTACAGCAGAAACTAACACAACATTGTAAAGCAATTTTATTCCAATAAAATAATAATATTTATTTATTTATTTGGTTGCGCCAGGTCTGACTTGCGGCAGGTGGGCTCCTTAGTTGTGGCTTGCGGGCTCCTTAGTTGTGGCATGTGAACTCTTATTTGTGGCGTGCATGTGGGATCTAGTTCCCTGACCAGGGATCGAACCCCAGCCCCCTGCATTGGGAGTGTGGAGTCTTATCCACTGTGCCACCAGGGAAGTCTGCATCAGAGCGCTTTTTAAAAATTACATATCACCTCTTCTACATACATAGGAAAGGTGGGCAAAATAAGTTGGTTGAAGTCTTCCTAACCCTGCTGCACATTCAGAGGCTGTCTTCTGAATTACTTTCCCACTCAGGATTGTTGTTGTCCATGTTTTCTAATACAGTACTTTCCTCTGTTCATCGAAGGCACTGGTGATGCTGCATTTCTTAAAAGTATGTATCAAAGAATTAAACAACTGGTCTTGAGTTCTTGAGTCTTTGACTTTAGCTTTGGCGATAAAGCTCCTTACATCTCATTCATCACCTCCCCACTCCCTCCCTATCATCATTTAGTCTTGAAGCATTAAAAAAGATGTTCCACTATATTCTACACTTGTGATTTTCTTCCAAGACCCCAATGTACATTTTGCAGTTTTGATGCTGGCATGCTTTATGTTTACATGGGCACAGGCAATGGGAAGTAAGTACACTGAGACAACAGTTATTGTAAGTCACTACTGATTATAAAGCACACCCCATTTCAGAAAAGTTAAAATGTAGGGGGAACGAAAGGCATCTTAGAATTGATAAAATGTGTTAAATTGCAAGGTCACAGGCAGAGGAGTTTTCCATTAGAATGTTTAAAGAGGAGAAAACTAGCTCAGAGAACCAGTAATTTGGAATCACTTGAGACCGTGTCAGGCAAATTACCTGAGGCCAAATGGTCACAAATGATTCCAAAGCACCCTCTACTGCATCAAACTGCCTCTTCTCAGAATCCTAGCCAGCCTGCAAGTTAGATTTTACCCTAAAACAGCTTCCCATTCCCTTATTCTTCTACTGTCAGTGGGGCCTCCAGTCATTGGTCATCACTCCCCCGGTGACCTCAGCGGGTGGTGTTGCTGTATGGTTTCCCCCAACGTCTTTGTGACTCTTCTATTTATTAGTACAGTTAACCAGGGGTCTTCAGTCTCCAAGAAACCAAATGAGACAAATAATATCACATGGCCAAAATGAAGACATTTTTACCAGAGAAGAATGAAGCGCAGCAGTTTTAACTGACCAGAGATTTGGCAACATGTTTTATGGATTTCATTGTGCACCATTTGGCTAGTTGGCAGTCAATGAAACCAAGTGCAAAACTCCAATTATTGCCTCATTTTTACCTAAACTCTACATTTTCTCTGGTTTTCCCCTAATTGTAATACTTTCATTCTACATCTGAAAATCTGGTATAGATTTAAGTATTTCCAAATAACATCAGGGGTTTCTGTTAACTTGCTATACTTTTATAAAACTTTTGATCATGGCAGGCAAACTTTAGGTATTAGCTTTCCTAGTGCTGGATGATTCTTGATCTACTAGCTGTCTGTAGTATATGAGGCCATCCTCCAGGAGGCATCTACTGTGTGTTTCCCAGCAATACATGTGACAAGGATGAAATTAAATTAAAATAGAAGCATTCGCTCCACCCTACTGCCAAGAAGAAAGCATTCTCTGTGCGTGACGTGCTACAGGACTTGGGTCTCTGTTTTAACAATCGTAGTAATAAGTAGAACTGCAGAATTGAAGGCAGTAGAAGCAGAGAGTAGATTAATGTACATAGGAAGGGACATCATACTGCCCTAAGAAGGAAAAATCTGCAAAGGGAGAGAAAAAGAAACAGACTATGCATTAACTAGAGTTTTGAGAGAAAGATATAGAAAAGTACTAACAAGCTACTACTAAGACTTTCAGGAGAGACCAATGTAACAAGAATTTTTATAAAGGTTTACTTTACTCAGTAGTGTGAGATGTAATTCCTTCCCTTTGCAGAATCTTTAAAAAATAATTTAGTAGAGACACATTATTTTTCAAGACTTTGGAGAATTCAGACTTATATATATATTTTTATTTTTGGAAGGAGCTTTTTACCAAAGAAATAAATAAATAAACTTAGAACAAGAGATAGGAGGCCCTTCTTGATGTTAGTTACAACATATAACCTCATGATTCTTCTGCCTGTTTTCTGATGTTACATTGGCTGTCAAACTCAATAAAGAACTTCCAAAGCCCAGCACCATTCTTCCCTATTCTGCGATTAATAAACACACAGAAGAATGACTGTCCACACCTAAGACTGTCTTATTTTCTAGGGCCAGACAACAAATCTTCCATGTTAAAAACACAGGTGGTGAGTAGAAGCTGATATGGAGTAAGAGAGAAAACATATTAAATAATCTCTGTGTACCATCTTCTGAACAGTACAGGACTGGAGGCAGTGACCCTTCCCTGACTTCCCTGACCCCCTCAATAAAATTCCAGCAGAGGTAAGAATGCCTGGAGTTCTTTGTGCTTTCCTTAAATTGTAGGAAAAATAGGAGCTTAAATGGAACCTCTATTACAAATATTGGACAAGCCAAACATATTAACAATAAAATTCTCAAATATTTTGCCAACCCCATTTTTTCAGAGGTTAAACACTCTTCTCTCCTACCCTCTGATATTATTGTAAGTACTAAGTAACACTTTATTATATAAAATGGCCTGCCAGTTCTAACTGCTATGTGCAAAATTTGCTAAATCACAAAGTAAAGGGTACATACGAAGCTGCTTATAGAAAATTGCAAAGCATTTAAGTGATGGGAAGAGAATGTTATGATTGGCAGAAATATACATTTACTCTACCTAAAATTGAGGAGGCTATGTAAACAAAGTCAACTTTCCATAGACAAATGATACCCCACTCCCAATTTTGTAAGTAACACCAAAAATGAAAAGGATATCCATGAAAAGTGATCCCTGTGAGACAATGTATGACACTGGCATAATATAACATGTAAATATCATTTTTTGTTGGACCACAGTAAAACACAGCCCTAAAGCAGTCTGCTGTTGAATTTTGTTCTCCAATTTACCACTGCACAGTTTGTAATGAAACTTAACAATGAATAAAACGTGGAAATAATTAAGTTCGAAATAGCAGTTATTTATACATGGAGCTAAGTTCTCCCTCCTAATACTTGGAAATCTCTATTTTCGTCAGACATTCAAAGATACTTAGGCTCCTAAACGGGGGCATTAGTTCAATAACATGCCAGGAGCAAATGAGACAGAACTGTATTCATGTAACTTTCCTGTAAGCACTAGTGTGTATTTTTAGAGAGAGTACTAAAGTGTTCTTTAGAAATGACATCAACATTCAGGGTTGTGCCATTTCAGGGTTTAGCCTGATTTTCCCTCCAGAGCTCCTATGTGTTGCTAAGATATATATCTTTGTATTTTCACCCACAAAACAATTATCCTTGCAGTCACGCTAACCTCCAGATACCTAGGCTAGGACCTATTATGCTGAGATTTGCACACACCCTTGCAAACCACAACTTCCAAGTTTTTGTTCTGCCAAATGTCTCCCAATCATTGAAAAACCGCCACTACTTGGTCTCTACTTGTTGGGAAAATAATCCGTCCCTAGGGATTTCCTTGAAAGCACTGCTCCTTCATACAGGATCTTTTAAGCGTGTGTTGCTTCCAAGAGTGATCACTCCACTGGTGAGACAATTGCTTCTCTAGTAGTAGCTGAACAATTTGGGAAAGCATTTGGAGACTAATTTCCTGTCCTTGGATTTGGTGGGTAGAGCTGTCAGCATTCACTTGCCTCTGCACATTGATGCAGGGGGTAGCATAGTTAACTCATTGCTGGATCAAAAGCCCGGATACTGAGAATTTCTAAAGAAAGGCATGATTAAATACCTCACTTAACATTTGTGATGACAACATTTAGCACAGGGAGGTTTTATTGAAGCCATTATAATTGGCTTTCATCACAATTAACTATCAGAATTTGAGTTTCAAGAAAGCTAAGTATAGCTTT
>NW_020174922.1:4510806-4525085 GCF_003031525.2 Neophocaena asiaeorientalis asiaeorientalis | reverse complement strand
TATAAAGTCACATGACTTTTAAATAACAGACCCAGGATTTGAACCTAGATCATTGTTCCAGTAGGGGGAAAATTTTACAGATGTATATGTAAAATTATATGTATGTATATATGTAAATATATATAATTTTCATAAAACCAATTACTAGAACTTTTCCCTTTTAAAGTAGCAAATAGATTAAAAATTCTACCTTGCTAAGAATTTGTATCATTCCATGTTTTCACTGTAATTTTTTCCTTCCTTTCTAAAAAGTTGTAAGTCAAATTTAACATGAAAATCATTGTTTGTAACACTAGTGGGAGACAGATTTTTTTTTCTCTTTTTCCTATTAAAGTAAAAGTACATTTAAAAAATATTTATTTATTTATTTTCCTTATTTTCTTTTGGCTGCATTGGGTCTTAGTTGCAGCACATGGGATCTTCGTTGAGGATTTTTCATTGCGGTGCACGGGCTTCTCTCTAGTTGTGGCATAGGGTTTTTCTCTCTCTAGTTGTGGCGCTTGGTCTCCATGGTGCGTGGACTCTGTAGTTGTGGCACTCGGGCTTAGTTGCCCCGTGGCATGTGGGATCTTAGTTCCCCAACTAGGGATCCAACCCGCGTCCCTTGCATTGGAAGGTGGATTCTTTATCACCAGACCACCAAGGAAGTCCCAAAAGTATATATTAAGCCTCTGGTAATCTCACTCTAGCCTTTGGTGAATTGGCACTTAACTCATAAACAAGTATCAACTTGGTATCGTTTGCTTTCCCAAAATGATCTGATTTGCTCTCTTCCAGGTACTGAAGTGAATATTTGTACTGAGGAATACTGAAATTACATGTTTCTAGGAATCTCAGCTAGATGGAATAAAGATGGTACTTTGATGCCATGGGAAAAGACTGACACTCTAACAAATAATACTTATATAATTGGATATCCAGCTAGAGGAAAACAAATTTAAACTTCTACTTCATTGTATATATACAACAACAAAAAAATCTAAATGAATTACAGATGTAAATGTAAAAAAACTATAAGGCATCAGAAGAAAATTTAGAAGAATATTTTATATGATGCAGCAGTTTGGGGAAAAAATGGCATCATCTAGTGAAGCTGAAGAGGCACATGTATACAAAATATAAACTCCATTTCTAGGGAGATAACCTAGAAAAGTGTTTCTCAAGGTGTGTTCCAGGGAACCCTGAAGGTCCCTGAGACACTTTCGGGGGGGTATGTAAATTCAAAACTATTTTTATACTACTACTGTCTTTATCACTGCCCTTATCTCATGAGTGTACTGTGGTGTTTTCAAGGGACTTCATCATGCGTGAGGACACAGTTGCTCTTATAACTAATAGAATGTATGCTTGTGTATTCTTGTGTTTTCTAAAATTTCTAATCTAGAAGGTTTAGGATATAAAAGTGTGCATTTTCAGAGATTAACTCAACTTAATCCCTAAACTTCTACTGTACTCTTACTATCTTTGGCTATCCTTTATAATCCAATAAATCATTATTCTGAAATTTCAAAATGTTCCTAGCACCGATGCACACACAACAATAAATATACTTTGCTGTCTTGTTTTACAAAGCATAGAAAATTTTGTATAGTAAAATGTGTCATCATTGAGAAGAATTTCATTTTAGAAGAACCCACAGTTAACCAATATTTTGACCAATGTATGATGTTATAAAATCTTGCATGGGTAAAATACTCATTCAAAGTACAAGACAGACAGTGAGTTTTAATGTAAAAGAATATAAAATGTTTATTTATACAATTTCAAATTCTATAAAACAACTATCTTTTAAGAAGCCACTACTTGTCAAGTTTTGTTGTACCATCCCAACAAGACTATCTACAATTATCTGAAAAGGCTATTCAAATAGTGCTCTCTTTTCCAACTTCATATCTGTGTGAGATTAAATTTTCTTCATACACTTCAATAAAAACAAAAGACTGATGCAAAAGCAGAGAAGAGACTAGCTGTATTTAATTAAGCCAGACATTAAAAAGCTTTACAAAACTGTACAACCATGCCACTCTTCTTGCTAAGTATTTTTATTTTGGAAAATACAGATTTTCATAAATAAAAAGATTTATGTTCATATGTAATATGTTTATTATTGTCATTTTAAATGAATTAATAATATTTTTAAATGTCTGCTTTAATTTCAAATAGAGTAAATAGCTATAAATATAACTGACATAAATATCTGTCAACTTGAGGTTTTCAATAATTTTTACAAGTGTGGAGGGTTCCTGACCAAAAAGTTTGAGAACAATTACTGTATAAATATTCTTGTAAATGCATAGCAGGAAACATTGGTAAGATTGTTCTCAGTGCCTATGTTCATAATGGCAAAAAATGTATAAACAGCCAAAATGTCCACTGATTTGAGAAAGGATAAATAAAGTGTGGCATATTCATCCAATGGAATAAAACAGCAAAAATCAGTGAACTAGTTACACACATCAGCAGGAATGAATATCACAAACATGTTGAGTAGAATAAGCAAGTCATAGAAGGCATACAAACTACCTCCGTGTGTACTAAATTCAAAATCATGCAAAACTAAACAATATACTATGTATGGATATACACATACGGTAAAATATGAAGAAATACAAAGAATAGAAAACAAATCAGAGTAGTGTTATCTCCACCAGGGAGGATGGGGCATGGTGCTAAATTGTATTTGGGATGTTAAAATGTTGGTAATAAACTATTTGTTGCATCATTTATTTGTCAAATAAAATATTAGTAATAAGTGGCAGAATGGTTACACAGGTGTTTAAAATAATTCTTTTAACAGCACATATGTATTATAAATTTTCTCTTGCAGGTATTGTGTATTTCACAGTTAAAAAAATAAAGAATGAGACTATATTTTATCCTTGAATGATCAGTAACTTTTATTAATTGCTGATGAGTACATGAATTGCTACAATCTTTTTGTAAAGTAATCTAATACCATCCGTGAAATGCAAAATGCACTTAACTTTTGATCCAGCAATGTCACATTGGGAATCGATCCTGAAAAAGGGAAAGCCCTCCTGCCTGAGGCCGGGTGTGTGTATGCTGGAGCACACGTATAGGGTTATTACAACATCATCGACAGTGGCCAAAATCTGGAATCAACCTGAATATCAATTAATAGGGGAATGGTTGAATAAATCATGGTATAGCCATACTAGTATTATTACTAGTATTATTATTACATGGTATATTCATTACAAGTTACCATAGTAGTATTATTTGGCTCTTAAAACACTGCTACAATTTTATATGTGAACCTGGAAGGCTTTCCATGTTGTATTAAGTGGGAAAAAAGTTCCAGAGAAATGTAAATACGGTCCTTTCCTTTTTTTAAGAAATGGGAAAACTATATATGTAATAAATATTTTTTCTATGAGCATGGAGAACTCTATAGAAGGATATATACAATCTAAACTGTTAACTATGTCCATCTCACAGGCGGTGGAATGAGAGGTAATACGAGAGAAGATTAACAATTCTTTCTATACCTCTGTATTACTGGACTTAAAAATTAATTAAAATTAATTGTTAGTTACACAAGTTTTCTTGTTCTTATGTCCTATAAAAAAATACTCAACAGGGGCATTCACTGGCAGTCCAGTGGTTAGGACACCATGCTTCCACTGCTGAGAGCACAGGTTGGAGTCAGGGAACTAAGATACCAGCCAAACCAGAAAATAAAAATGATTCAAAACACTGACCCTTTTGACTAGTTTTTTTTCTTATTTCTGAAAAGTGCTTCATTCTCTCTCCCAAATGGAGAAGGAAATGGAAAAGAAAATGGAGGGGTTGAACGGTCATAAGCAAATTTGTCATGTTATTAGAAAAGCTGGGAACACCTAGGACATCAGAAGAACCTATGTCATTACCTAATTCCACAATCATTTTTGCAAGAAAAACCTGGTTAAAACAAAATAGCCCAGAATTGGGATGGTCAAGGCATCCTAATTTATGGGGGGGGAAAAAAAAAACCTCTCATTACAGCCCTTGTTCAGAAAATCCTTCTGACGGGCATGACTACCTTTTCCTTCTATGGTAAGTGATAGTTCCAAAGGAGCCTCGCAAAGAAGGTCCCCACCTTCTGCCCCACGCTGCCAGAGCCCACCTTGAGGAATCATTCCTCAAAAAGCCACCCTTCCTTTATCTGTCCACACTGACACAAGCATACTTGGGATAGGAGGCAAAAGGTGCTCTCTCAGCTCTTCTCCATAGCGAGCCAAAGTCATCTGCCTTTGGTGGATCGTTTCACATCAAGTCTTTCATTTGGGTCACATTAAAGAGATTAGAGCATGAAGAAAATCCCACATCTGTTAACCGTTTGGAGTAATTTATTTGTTTTTCCTACAATTACAGCCCAGACCATACAAATCAATCTTAATAACTCAAAATCCTAATTATTATGCTTTTATATTTTTAATTGATTATTTCTGAGTCATGTGCTGTTTGAGAATTTACATCCAATGGTTCCCATTCTTACATTCTTTCACTGATACAAGAGATACTTTTCAACACTTATGTTCCAGGCACTGTCCGGAACACTGGTAATATAATCATTAACAAGATAGACATGGTCCCATTTTCTTGAAGTTTTCAGCTTAGAAAGAATTGACTGAAAAGGAAACACATAAAAATAAGCTCTCTTGAAGCCAACACAGTTGTAACACAGTGCAGATGATAGAAGATTGACCTGCATGGAGCTGAAAGCTCTTTCTATTCTAAGATTCTCATGGAAGTGTAGAAACATAACACTAAACTTCCTAATCTTGAATAAGGACATCAGTATTTCAAGAGCTCTGCAGTTGGATCCGTTAGTTTAAAAGTACTAAATTGAGTACAATATTGATAAAGGTCCAAGTTCTGGTTTGAATTTCCTAACCTAATATAAGTATTTGGGGTTTGAATTTTCTGACCTAATTTCAGAAATAAAAGCAAACATAGCGTGAATTTGTATATAAGTGAGATAAAGTGTTAACATGAAAGTAGAGTAGAAACCATTTAAAATATTGGATCACATACTGAAGCAGAAAACCTAGTAGCCAGAGGGGTAAATTTTTTAAATGTTATTAATGAATAAAAAAATCTACACTGTAAAAAACCATGCCCCGTTGCACACAGGATAAATTGACTAATTCCTTTCATCTTGAGGTGTGAGCACTGTGTTACTAACCTTTTTAAAATAAGAATTCATGCCTTATATGATTGTAACCTGATCTTTTTTTTCCTTCTCCAGCACTTTACCTACTTACAGATGTCCTTCACAGCAATAATATTTATATTAGTTGGGCCTACATCATGGTTTTCAAATGAATTTTCTTTTTGCTTTGGGAGTTGTCCTTGTTGGTTTTTCTGAGAAACTCCCTAGTTTGAAGGTCAAGGAGTCAAAAAATAATGAAGCCAAATAAAAATATCAGATGATTTTCTGTGTTATTCTAATTATTCTTACCTTGGATCCAGTGACATTTTAAGATAATATTTATCAGTTGGTCTTCCACAGAGTTAATGATAAGAATGACAACAGCTGACATTTATTGAATGCTAAACACGTGCCTAGTACTGTTCTATGAGTTTGGTATGCATTGTCAGATTTATCCTCCTAACAGTGTGTGAGGAAGGTAATTGTATAATCTTCCTTTCACAAATGCGTAACCTGAGACAAAGAAAGGTTAGACAACTTTCCCAAGGATCTTGACTAGTGAGGAGTAAAGCTGTAATATGAAACCGGGAATTTGACATCAGAGTCCACACTCTTTCCTCCTTTTCTAGTAAGCTTTGTATTAAAGTTTGTCACGGAGAAAAGTACATAAATCATGTGCAACTCAGTGAATTTTCATAAAGTTAACCTACTTGGGCAACACCACCCAGATCAAGAAATGATGCATGACCAGCACTCCAGAAGTCCTTCTTTGTGCCCCTCCCACTTAGTGTTTTCTTCCCAGAGGTAACTACTATCCCGAATCCTAACGATTCGTTTTGCTTCTTTTTTTTCTGTATTTTATTTTTTTTAATTTTTTTAATTGGAGTATAATCGCTTTACAATGTTGTATTAGTTTCTGCTGTACAATGAAGTGAATCAGCTATATGTATACATATATCCCCTCCCTCTTGGACCTCCCCCTCCCCCTTTCCACCGATCTAGGTCATCACAGAGCACCAAGCTGAGCTCCCTGTGCTATACAGCAGGTTCTCACTAGCTATCTATTTTACACATGGTAGTGTATTTATGTCAACCTTAATATCCCAATTCATCTCACACTCACCTTCCCCCCCGACCCAGTATCCACACATCTGTTCTCTATGTCTGCGTTTCTATTCCTGCCCTGATATGAACTTTATACGAATGGAATAATATAATTTGTTAAAATGATCCTTGTTATTGTGGAGAGTAGAGTTACTTTTATTGTTGCATAGTATTCTAACATTTAACTGTATCACAATTTATTTATCCATCCTACTCTTGAGCGAAACTTGAGCAGTTTCCAGTTGGGGGCTATTAAAAATAATGCTGCTGTTAACATTCTCATTCATGTTATTTTGGGCACATATGTACACTTTTATGTTGTGCATATTATATACATCATGAAATGCAATTGCTGGGTTATAGGACATGGTTGCTCACTTTAATGAAATCTTCAATTTTCAAAGTGTTTGTACCAATTTACACTTTCACCACCAGTGTATGAGAGTTCTAGTAATTCCACATCATCATCAACACTTGGTATTGTCTGGCTTTTAATTTTTGGCCATTTTGCTAGATGTGTAATGATATCTTATTATGGTTTTAATTTGTGGTTTTTCTGATAACTAACAATGTTGAGCAAATCGCTGAGCACCTGTTCAAGTCTTCTGCCCATTTTTCTATTAGGTTACTCATTTTATGATCATTAATTTTTAGAAGTCTTTATATACTCTAAATATGATCCTTTGTCAGAAATACCTATTGCAATTATCATCTCTTACTCTGTTTTGCCTTGTCACTCTTGTAATAATGTCTTGAACAGAAGTGCTCATATTCTATTTTTTTAAACATCTTTATTGCAGTATAATTGCTTTACATTGTTGTGTTTGTTGCTGCTGTATAAGAAAGTGAATGAGCTATACGTATACATACATCCCCATATCCCCTCCCTCTTACGTCTCACTTCCCACTGTCCCTATCCCACCCCTCTAGGTGGTCACAAAGCACTGAGTTGATCTCACTATGCTATGTGGCTGCTTCCCGCTAGCTATCTATTTGACATTTGGTAGTGTATATATGTCCATGCCACTCTCTCACTTCGTCCCAGCTTACCCTTCCCCCTCCCCATGCCCTCCAGTCCATTCTCTATGACTGCGTCTTTATTCCTGTCCTGCCCCTAGGTTCTTCAAAACCTTTTTTTTTTCTTTTTTTAGATTCCATATGTATGTTAGCATGCTGTATTTGTTTGTGTCTTTCTGACTTACTTCACCCTGTATGACAGACGCTAGGTCCATCCACCTGACCACAAATAACTCAATTTCATTTCTTTTTACGGCTGAGTAATATTCCATTGTATATATGTGCCACATCTTCTTTATCCATTCATCTGTCGATGGACACTTAGGTTGCTTCCATGTCTTGACTATTGTAAACAGAGCTGCACTGAATATTGGGGTACATGACTCTTTTTGAATTATGGTTTTCTCAGGGTATATGCCCAATGGGATTGCTGGGTTGTATGGTAGTTCTATTTTTAGTTTCTTAAGGAGGCTTCATACTGTTCTCCATAGTGGCTGTATCAATTTACATTCCCACTAACAGTGCAAGAGGTTTCCCTTTTCTCCTCACCCTCTCTAGCATTTATTGTTTGCAGATTTTTTGACGATGGCCATTCTGACTGGTGAGAGGTGATACCTCATTTTAGTTTTGATTTGCATTTCTCTAATGATTAGTGATGTTGAGCACCTTCTCATGTGCTTCTTGGCCATCTGTATGTCTTCCTTGGAGAAATGTCTATTTAAGTCTTCTGCCCATTTTTGGATTGGGTTGGTTGTTTTCCCGATATTGAGGTGCATGAACTGCTAATATAATT
This sequence comes from Neophocaena asiaeorientalis asiaeorientalis, assembly GCF_003031525.2. Taxonomy (NCBI): domain Eukaryota; kingdom Metazoa; phylum Chordata; class Mammalia; order Artiodactyla; family Phocoenidae; genus Neophocaena; species Neophocaena asiaeorientalis. Next base: position 4,517,016 of record NW_020174922.1, on the reverse strand, counting down.
TGGAGATTAATCTTTTGTAGGTTGCTTCATTTACAAATATTTTCTCCCATTCTGAGGGTTGTCTTTTCGTCTGGTTGATGGTATCCTTTGCTGTGCAAAAGCTTTTAAGTTTCATTAGTTCCCATTTGTTTATTTTTGTTTTTATTTCAATTACTCTAGGAGGTGGGTCAAAAAGGATCTTGCTGTGATTTATGTCATAGAGTGTTTGCCTATGTTCTCCTCTAAGAGTTTTATAGTGACTGGCCTTACAATGCAGTCTTTAATCCATTTTGAGTTTATTTTTGTATATAGTGTTAGGGAGTGTTCTAATTTCATTCTTTTACATGTAGCTGTCCAGTTTTCCCAGTACAACTTATTGAAGAGGCTATCTTTTCTCCATTGTATATTCTTGCCTCCTTTATCAAAGACAAAGTGACCATATGGGCGTGGGTTTATCTCTGGGTTTTCTATCCTGCTCCATTCATCTATATTTGTTTTTGTGCCGGTACCATACTGTCTTGTTTACTGTAGCTTTGTAGTATAGTCCAAAATCATGGAGCCTGAGTCTTACAGCTCCGTTTTTCTTTCTCAAGATTGCTTTTGCTACTCGGGGTCTTCTGTGTTTCCATATAAATTGTGAAATTTTTTATTCTAGTTCTGCGAAAATGCCGTTGGTAGTTTGATAGGGATTGCATTGAATCTGTAGATTGCTTTGGGTAGTATAGTCATTTACACAAAGTTGATTCTTCCAATCCAAGAACGTGGCATATCTCTCCACCTGTTTGGATCATCTTTAATTTCTTTCCTCAGTGTCTTACAGCTTTCTGCATACAGGTCTTTTTTCTCCTTAGGTAGGTTTATTCCTAGATATTTTATTCTTTTTGTTGCAATGGTAAATGGGAGTGTTTCCTTAATTTCTCTTTCAGATTTTTCATCATTAGTGTATAGGAATGCAAGAGATTTCTGTGCATCAATTTTGTATCCTGCTACTTTACCAAATTCATTGATTAGCTCTAGTAGTTTTCTGGTAGCATCTTTAGGAATCTGTATGTATAGTATCATGTCATCTGCTAACAGTGACAGCTTTACTTCTTCTTTTCTGATTTGGATTCCTTTTATTTCTTTTTCTTCTCTGATTGCTGTGGCTAAAACTTCCAAAACTATGTTGAATAATAGTGGTGAGAGTGGGCAACCTTGTCTTGTTCCTGATCCTAGTGGAAATGGTTTCAGTTTTTCACCATTAAGAAGGGTGTTGGGGGCTTCCCTGGTGGCACAGTGGTTGACAGTCCACCTGCCGATGCAGGGGACATGGGTTCGTGTCCTGGTCTGGGAGGATCCCACATGCCACGGAGAGGCTGAGCCCGTGAGTCATGGCCACTAAGCCTGCACGTCTGGAACCTGTGCTCTGCAGCGGGAGAGGCCACAGCAGTAAGAGGCCCGTGTACCACACACACACAAAAAAAAAGCCATGTTGGCTGTGCGTTTGTCATATATGGCCTTTATTATGTTGAGGAAATTTCCTTCTATGCCTATTTTCTGGAGAGTTTTTATCATAAATGGGTGTTGAATTTTGTAGAAAGCTTTTTCTGCATCTATTGAGATGATCATATGGTTTTTATCCTTCAGTTTAATAATATGGTGTATCACATTGATTGATTTGCATATTTTGAGGAATCCTTGTATTCCTGCAATAAACCCCACTTGATCATAGTGTATGATCCTTTTAAGGTGCTGTTGGATTGTTTGCTAGTATTTTGCTGAGGATTTTTGCATCTATGTTCATCAGTGATATTGGCCTGTAGTTTTCATTTTTTGTAACATCTTTGTCTGGTTTTCGTATCAGGGTGATGCTGGTCTTGCAGAATGAGTTTGGGACTGTTCCTCCCTCTGCTACATTCTGGCAATGTTTGAGAAGGAGAGGTGTTAGCTCTCCTCTAAATGTTTGATAGAAATCACCTGTGAAACCATCTGGTCCTGGATTTTGTTTGTTGGAAGATTTTTAATCACAGTTTCAATTTCAGTGCTTGTGACTGGTCTGTTTGTATTTTCTATTTCTTCCTGGTTCAGTCTCGGAAGGTTGTGCATTTCTAAGAATTTGTCCATTTCTTCCAGATTGTCCATTTTATTGGCACGTAGTTGCTTGTGGGAATCTCTCATGATCCTTTTTATTTCTGCAGTGTCAGTTGTTACTTCTCCTTTTTCATTTCTAATTCTGTTGATTCGAGGCTTCTCACTTTTTTTCTTGATAAGTCTGGCCGATGGTTTATCAATTTTGTTTATCTTGTCAAAGAACCAGCTTTCAGTTTTATTGATCTTTGCTATCGTTCTTTTTTTCTTTTTCATTTATTTCTGATCTGATTTTATGATTTCTTCTGCTAACTTTGGGGTTTTTTTGTTCTTCTTTGTCTAATTGCTTTAGGTGTAAAGTTAGGTTGTTTACTTGAGATTGTTCTTGTTTCTTGACGTAGCATTGTTTTGCTATAAACTTCCCTCTTAGAACTGCTTTTGCTGCATCCCATAGGTTTTGGGCTGTCGTGTTTTCATTGTCATTTGTTTCTAGGTATTTTTTGATTTCCTCTTTGATTTCTTCAGTGATCACTTCGTTATTAAGTAGTGTATTGTTTAGCCTCCATGTGTTTGTATTTTTTTACAGATCTTTTCCTGTAATTGATATCTAGTCTCATGGCGTTGTGGTCAGAAAAGATACTTGATACTATTTCAATTTTCTTAAATTTCCCACGGCTTGACTTGCGACCCAAGATATGATCTATCCTGGAGAATGTCCCATAAGCACTTGAGAAGAAAGTGTATTCTGTTGTTTTTGGATGGAATGTCCTATAAATATCAATTAAGTCCATCTTGGTTAATGTATCATGTAAAGCTTGTGTTTTGTTATTCATTTTCATTTTGGTTGATCTGTCCATTGGTGAAAGTGGGGTGTTAGAGTCCCTTACTATGATTGTGTTACTGTCTATTTTCCCTTTTATGGCTGTTAGCATTTGCCTTATGTATTGAGGTGCTCCTATGTGGGGTGCATAAATATTTATAAGTGTTATATCTTCTTCTTGGATTGATCCCTTGATCATTATGTAGTGTCCTTCTTTGTCTCTTGTAATAGTCTTTATTTTAAAGCCTATTTTGTCTGATATGAGAATTGCTACTCCAGCTTTCTTTTGATTTCCATTTGCAGGGAATATCTTTTTCCATTCCCTCAATTTCAGTCTGTATGTGTCCCTAGGTCGGAAGTGGGTCTCTTTTAGACAGCATATATACGGGTTTTGTTTTTGTATCCATTCAGCCAGTCTGTCTTTTGGTTGGAGCATTTAATCCATTTACATTTAAGGTAATTATTGATATGTATATTCCTATTACCATTTTCTTAATTGTTTGGGGTTTGTTATTGTAGTTCTTTTCCTTTTCTTGCGTTTCTTGCCTAGAGAAGTTCCTTTAGCATTTGTTGTAAAGCTGGGTTGGTGGTGCTGAATTCTCTTAACTTTTGCTTGTCTGTAAAGGTTTTAATTTCTCCATCGAATCTGAATGAGATCCTTGCTGGGTAGAATAATCTTGGTTGTAGGTTTTTCCCTTTCATCACTTTAAATCTGTCTTGCCAATCCCTTCTGGCTTGCAGAGTTTCTGCTGAAAGATCAGCTGTTAACCTTATGGGGATTCCCTTGTATGTTATTTGTTGCTTTTCCCTTGCTGCTTTTAATACTTTTTCTTTGTATTTAATTTTTGATAGTTTGATTAATGTGTCTTGGCATGTTTCTCCTTGGATTTATCCTGTATGGGACTCTCTGCACTTCTTGGATTTGACTGACTATTTCCTTTCCCACATTAGGGAAGTTTTCAACTATAATCTCTTCAAATATTTTCTCAGTCCCTTTCTTTTTCTCTTCTTCTTCTGGGGTCCCTATGATTCGAATGTTGGTGCGTTTAATGTTGTCCCAGAGGTCTCTGAGACTGTCCTCAGTTCTTTTCATTCTTTTTTCTTTATTTTGCTCTATGGTAGTTATTTCCACTATTTTATCTTCCAGGTCACTTATCCGTTCTTCTGCCTCAGTTATTCTGCTACTGATTCCTTCTACAGAATGTTTAATTTCACTTATTGTGTTGTTCATCATTGGTTTTTTGCTCTTTAGTTCTTCTACGTCCTTGTTAAACGTTTCATGTATTTTCCCCATTCTATTTCCAAGATTTCAGATCATTTTTACTATCATTACTCTGAATTCTTTTTCAGGTAGTCTGCCTATTTCCTCTTCATTAGTTTCGACTAGTGGATTTTTACCTTGTTCCTTCATCTGCTACATATTTTTCTGTCTTCTCATTTTGCTTAACTTACTGTGTTTGGGGTCACTTTTTCGCAGGCTGTAGGTTCGTAGTTCCCTTTGTTTTTGGTGTCTGTCCCCAGTGGATAAGTTTGGTTCAGTGGGTTGTGTAGGCTTTCTGGTGGAGGGGACTGGTGCCCATTTTCTGGAGGATGAGGCTGGATCTTGTCTTTCTGGTGGACAGGACTGCATCTGGTAGTGTGTTTTGGGGGGTGTCTGTGAACTCAGTATGATTTTAGGCAGCCTCTCTGCTAATGGGTGGGGTTGTGTTCCTATCTTGCTAGTTGTTTGGCATGGGGTGTCCAGCACTGGAGCTTGCTGGTTGCTGAGTGGAGCTGGGTCTTAGCACTGAGACAGAGATCTCTGGGAGAACTCTCGCTGACTGATATTACATGGGGCCAGAAGGTGTCTGGTGGTCCAATGTCCTGAACTCGGCTGTCCCACCTCAGAGGCTCAGGCCTGATACCCGGCCAGAGCACCCAGACCCTGTCAGCGGCATGGCAGTGAATGTGGCAGTCTCCAATATGAAGTCAGATTATGAGGGTCTACAATAGCTGTTCAGCTAGAACAGGCTGACTTGGTAGCAATTTGTCTACGAGGCTGTCTCCAGCAGCTGCTGGCTAAAAGAGTAGGTCTCTGCATGTGCTGCTAGAATCTTAAACGTTTATATAGAGGTCTTCACTGGGTCCCGTCACGGATTCATTACAGATGTTCTCAAGAACACCTTACTCTCTCAAGACTGGGTGCTTGAAACAGCTCCTAAGCCCAAGGGTCTACAAGCTGCAGGAAGATGAGACTGCCCAGGGTGGCCTGCAAGCCATGATTCTCACCACGAACCCTGCTTCTGCTGTCATGGAATCCAGCTTTCCCTACCGCTCTGCAATGAGTTTTCAGTGAAGTTTTCTCTCTGTGCTGATGAGATTCATGCTACCTGAGTTGCCCAAAGCCATAGAGCCCTTAAATGTTGGGGCTGGGGTACAAACCCAGCAAATCTGGTTCCAAGGTCAGTGTCCCCTCACCCTGTCTGAAGCAAGGTCCTGGAACAACACCCCATTGTGTGCAGCAGACGGCGGGCAGGACATGGCGGCAGGCCAGTAGTGCTTATATTCTTAACCACGATGCTATACTGCTTCAATCCTCCAAAAAAATAATAATTTTTACTGTCATCATAATAATGGATATCTTAGGAAGCCTTCTCTTTAACTGACATTTCAAAGTTGTTTCTCCAGTGTAGCCTAATAGATCATAGCTGATTATTTATAATTGAACAGATTATCTGTAATGATCAAACTGGACTTTATGTCACCTAGAACACCTACCAACAATTACGAGCTTTGGTTTTTTGGTTATAAAGATACAAACATAATCTCATCTAGGAAAACCATCCCTCAAGAGGCAGGGGAAATAGGTGAAAGTAGTCAAAAGGTAAAAACTTCTACCTATAAGATAAATAAGACATGGGGATATAATGTACAGCATGGTGACTACAGTTAACAATACTCTATTAAATATTTGAAAGTTGCTAAGAAAGTAGATCTTAAAAGTTCTCGTTACAAAAAAAGAATTGTAACTGTGTGAGGTGATGGATATTAACTAAACTTATTGTGGTAATCATTTCATAATATACACATAAGTCATTATATTGTACACCCTGGACTAATACAGTGTTATATGTCAATTACATCTCATTAAAATGGAAGGAAGGGCTTCCCCGGTGGCGCAGTGGTTAAGAGTCAGCCTGCCGATGCAGGGGACACGGGTTTGTGCCCCGGTCTGGGAAGATCCCACGTGCCGCGGAGCAGCTAGGCCCGTGAGCCATGGCCACTGAGCCTGCGCGTCCAGAGCCTGTGCTCCACGATGGGAGAGGCCACAACAGTGAGAGGCCCGTGTACTGCAAAAAAAAAAA
>NW_020174922.1:4508813-4510455 GCF_003031525.2 Neophocaena asiaeorientalis asiaeorientalis | reverse complement strand
AAAAAAAAAAAAAAAAAAAAAAAACTGAAGGAAAAAATCATACTGTTTCAATTATCCCTTTATGAAGAAAATGTAGAAATAAAAAATTAAAGAAATTTTAAATAACTTTTGAAATGGGTTCCATCATGATTTGAGTAGGATAGATAAACAAACTGAGTAGTTTTCTATATCAACCTGTTGATAATGGCTTCGTGAGGTAAGAATTGATCTGGCTAATTATGTTCCCATTTTGTTGAGTTGGCTTGTTTGTGATATTTTTCCCCTAGAAAAGGCTGAACTTCATTTTTTTGTTTGCTTTTAAGCAATGCTCATGTTTGTTTGGTTTTTAATTTTTTTTTTACTTTTACTCGTTTGGGTGCTTTTGTTTGCTTCCTAAAGCTCCTAAAAGAAGTGGGATTTTTTAGTTGATTAATTTGACAATATAGATGGTGACACACATAAAAATTTACTTCCAAAATCATGATTTGTTAAAGGAAGTAGCATTTATTTGAGATTGAAAATAATGGCTTATTTGTAAACTGTAGTGTCTTCCCTAAGTTTTCTGGTTCAGTGGATCCCATATTCTTTTCTAAAATCGCTTTATAATGTGAAATCCTTTTACTTATTAAAGCAATGCTCATTTTCTGCTTGTACTTGTCAAGTAAATGCTGCTTCTCATAGTAGATAAACTCTGAAATCTCAATGGCTTCACATAGTAGAAGTTTATACTGGTAGTTCTGTGTGTTTGAATGGGGAGGAGATATTTTCTGTTCCATAGAGTCTATCAGAGACATAAACTGATAGAAGCTCTGCAGCCTTCAACACATGGTATCTGAAATTGCCCAAATCTAGTCAACAGATGGGGCAGAGAAAGAGCAGAGGACCCAGTGGGAGATTTTATGGGCCAGGCCCAAAAGTGATATAAATCATTTCCACCCACATTCCATTGGCCTGAACTCAGTCTCATGTCTCCACCTACAAGCAAGGGGGGATGGGAAATGAGGTCCCTATAATAATTCTGTTTCATGGACAGAGAGCCTGAACATTTAATGGATAGCCAGCCATTCACAATTTTCATGGTTACGAAGCTGGATACTGAGTGCTGTGACTTTAAGACAGGAGGGGGCATTTTTGGAGTGGGAGCCATATAAGGGTTCCAGTCGTCCAGAGAAATTACTCTCAGTCTCCTCTGTCTGAAACTTACCATGGCATATTTTTTTCTGTCAGTTTTTAATCTCAGAGGCCCCATGAATTTCATCCCCTGCATCTGCATAACCAGAGATTCCTGCCTATCATTTTCCCCAGGAATACCCCTGGTTGTGCCCCTCTGGTCACTCCCTTTCCAGGGCAGGTCTCCACCTCCCTTCCAACCCTCTGATGCACCCCCTTTCTGGTCTCCCAAACACCTGAAGTCCCCCAAGGCCAGTCTTGCAGTGTAGGGTAGTAAGTTTCACCTGGCCAATTACATTTCTCTTTTGCTAGTGTACTAGTTCACTTTCTTTCCCAGACAGCATCAGTTCAGGCGAGCAGAGGTTCTTTTTAAGCAGCAAATGAGTGCTTAGCACTTTACGTATAAATTATTCCTTATAACCGGGTCTCAGCCGGCTTTTTTTTTTTTTTTTTTTTTTTTTTTGGGACGGGGGCCTCTCCCCGTTGTGGCCCC
>NW_020174922.1:4471363-4508530 GCF_003031525.2 Neophocaena asiaeorientalis asiaeorientalis | reverse complement strand
CAGACGGTTTTTTTTTTTTTTTTTTTCTTTTGTGGTACGTGGGCTTCTCACTGTTGTGGCCTCTCCCGTTGCGGAGCACAGGCTCCGGACGCACAGGCTCAGTGGCCATGGCTCACAGGCCCAGCCACTCTGCGGCATGTGGGATCCTCCCGGACCGGGGCACGAACCCGTGTCCCCTGCATCGGCAGGCGGACTCTCAACCACTGCGCCATCAGGGAAGCCCTCAGCCAGCTTTTAATAGACATTTTTGCCTTTGGTAATATTTTTCAAGGGCTGATTCCTAAACTAACATTATAGAAGTGACTCTAATTTTATGTTATCTTTCATGGAAAGTTCTTATAGTTAATTGTGATGACAAGAGTCTAAAATAACAACTCTAAGCAGTGTCTAATGCTTCATTTATTAGATTGGCCCTTATCTCTGCCCTTGTGTCTGTTCTAACTAAATACATGTATATAGTGCTGTCACCTTGAGGCCTTGGATTTTTCACATCTAGAGACTTAACTTCTGCTTCAGCAGGAACTGTATAAAGTGAGCTCTAAAGCAGGGGTCAGCAATCTACCCCTCATGGCCAAATCCAGCCTGCTTTCTATGTTTGTAAATAAAGTTTTATTGGAACACAGCCATGCCCATTTATTTACAGATTATCTATGTCTGGAATTTTACAGAAAAAGTTGGTTGACCCTTGCTCTAAAGTAAAGAGACAACCTCCTATGGAGCTGACATCTGAGCAGGACTTTGAATAATAAGTAACATTTTACAGATAGAGGTTAGGGAAGATGCAGAGAAAATATTTTACTTAAAAAGAATAGATTTCCAAAACATAGTGATATCTGTGAGAACAGTGGTCTGCCTTGTTTTGCTAGGGCATAAATCCCAAAAGAAGGATCAGTGGGAGATGAGCAGAAGAGGCAGACCAGGAGGGGCTAGACCAAAAAGAGCCTTTTGGTTCAGGCCAAGCAAGATGGATTTCCACCCCCCACCCCACAGGTCAGTATTTCTTAAAGCATTTTCAATCAATGTTGATAGATTTTATGGAAGAAAAAAAGAGAGAAAATGTGCCCATGGTTTAAAATATTTGAAGAGCATTGGGTTAATCAACCTTCAACAAGTTGTTGCAGGACTTCTCAGAGCCTTTAAAATGCTTCTCTCCATTGGACATCTCTAAGAAGGGACTGTAGAATTTCCAGGTTATTTGACTATACACCCTTCTTTGGCTAATCACCTCACAGAACTAGTATTCACCAAAACACTTTGCAGAATCTTTCTTGAACAATAGGAAGCCAGTGCAAGGATTTAGGCAGAAGGGAGATGTGACCAGACTTGCTTTTTAGGAGAACTGCTTTGGCAGCTGTATGAGGAATAGATTGTCAGAAAAGAAGACCAAATGCAGGGAGACAAGATAAGAATCCAGTGCAACAGTCCAGGTGAACGGTGATGGGGAATAACGTATCATTTCCCAACACTGATTTGGCATGTCTGTTATTTAAAAAAGCAGTAGTCTTATCTTGTATAAGAGGTTTCCTGGCTGGGGTGAGTCTTACTTCAGGATCTAGATCCTCCCATTGCCAGGAACCACCAATAGTCTGTGGCTTAGATTGCTTGCCTCAGGTCTCACCTCAGCCACTCCCTGCATCCGGACCTGACACCAGGTTCAGGATTTTAGTTCTTGCAGATCACCTGGTTTATCACTGCTTGCGGGGTCTCTGACTTGCTGCGTTGTTTTTCTACAGCATCTTAACTCTCTGGAGTCTGCCTTGCCCCACTGCTTTGCCTTGCCTTCTGGTACCCAGCCTGTCTGCCTACAGGCTGGTTCTACCAACATGCTTTTGTCTGCCCAGCCACTCTCTTGGTTTCATTCCCCTGCTTCTGAGAACTCCAGCCACATCACCCCACACTAGAGCTCTGCCCTGACTTCCCTGGCCCGTGTGCTTCCTGAGTCCAGTCTGCTCTGCTTGTTCAACCTTCCATGCCAGGTTTTACCATGTGCAGAAAAATTCATTTCCTAACACCTGCTGCTGCTTTCTACCTGGAGTCTCTTATGTTGCTACAAATGACTGAGCCGAAAATTTGACAACAAAGATGAAATCAAACTCTACCTGATCCTTTTTTTTTTCCCAGGGGATTTCCAGGACTTCTTTATACTTCCTCAGGTATCCCTTGGGCTAAGTGATTTCACTTTTCCCAAAACTTTTGCCCAGGATGAAATTTAGAGATAAACCGTCCTAAAAATGACTATCCCTACACTTCATCCTCTTCTTCTCTCTTACCACTTTTGAGGGATGCTATTCTGTATTTCTACCTTTACGAGGAGAGAAATAAAGGAGGAGTCAAGGCATCTCAGAGAACCAGGCCAGGAATGGAACTCTTGAGAAGAATCTGATTCTCCTCCAGTGTGGCCCTTATGACTCCTATTTCATTTCTGTCATGTGGCTTGAAGGCACTCCCGTCACAGGGCTATTCAACCTTGTCCAGTTAACCTTGTTATTCCACGCAGAGCACATGCTGTCCCAGGAGTGGTCCTGTTGGGAGGGGCCAGAGAGGTGCTAAGCCAAGAGATTCCAGGGAGAGCAGAGGCAGCTCAGCAAGAAGGGGTGTTAAGAGCCTTGGTCAAAAGCAGGCTGGCTCGGAGGAGCACAGAGTGGTTTGGCTGGAAGGTACTAGACAGCCTTTGTCCTGCTGAGACGACCAGATCCCTCAGCTGGGCTCTGCAGAGATCAAGCTGGGTATATTTCAGTGACATGCCTTCCTTGCTACCCCTACAGTCCCTGGCTGTGGTCTGGTCCTTTGCTCGGCCAAACTATGTGATCTCTTTTGGTGAGCTGGCAGCCACACGCTATGAGCTGGACTGAACAGTGTATGTCCCTGTTCCTTTGCCTCGTTATTTTACAACTAAACAATCAGCATATTTCTGTGAAAGTCTGTCTCCTTTCCTGAGTTCTGAACCACTATTCATTCAGGAACACATTTTAAACTTTTTCATCCTAATGAATGTCAGATATATGTACAGGAGAAGAAAAAGGATGGCTCTGTAAAGGAACAGTTACCTCTAAGTGATAAAAGATGTGAATGGGCTCTCAAAGTACTTGCCCCAAAGTATTCTATTTCTGAGAGACTTATTTGACTGCTAAGACCCCAGCTACGTCTAGAAACATTTGAAGCCTCCTGTTTCCATCTGGCCTGGAGGATGCTGAGCTTACAGAATTCCGAGCCAACTCAGAGACTTTTCTTTAGAATTGAGATTTGAGGACAGCATTTTTCCCCCTACAGACTTATGTTTCAGAAAAGCAACAACAGTCAGTGTCAGGTAATTCTTTTCAGAGAGTGTGATCTTCTGTTTACTTTATGTCGTTAAAACTTCAGGTAAGGAGAGTAAGCTAATCTCTAAAAGGAAATCACAGTTGATAGAAACCATGCTGAAGGGAAGGACTACTCTGTGCCCCTGAGTTCTTCTGACAGATTTTACTTACCAGTCTTGTATGTGTGTATATTTGAAATGAGTATATGTATAACTCACTATATGTATGCTGCCATCTAAAGTTCTTCCTAACCTAGAAACAATATCTTCCTCATTTCAGTCTTTCAGCTAAAGATTCATTCTATTGTAGAAGCATTGAATCAGATCAAACTCATAGCGTTTTTGAGTTTCAAAAGTTTGGGGATGGATTTTTAAGTAGAAAGTCCTTGTTTCAAGAAGGGTAGAAATAAGTTCAAAGGTCAAGCTTTTAAAAATAACACTCTGACAACTAAATAAATTTTAGTTCTCTAGACTTTCTTTCAGGATGGGAGACGCAAGTACATGTAAGCTGCAATTTGGCAGATCCCAAGGTATTTTCATATATCTGCCCAAACTAATAATAATGATTTAAAAGAAGAGAGAGAGAGAGATAGAAAAAAATAATTTGTGGCGAAAGTGGGTTAGACACAGAAAAGAAACATCTGATAATATGCATAGTTCTTCATACCTCAATTATCCTCCCTGAAAATGGAAAATCAGAGAGAAAAGGAGCAAGGGAGAGGATGATCAACAGTCTCCCCGAAAGTGATGATGCCAAATATTTTTCATTTTTCTTTCTATGTTCTTTCCCAGTATTTCCAGGGCTTTTAGTTGGATGAAGAAAGGTTTTGATACTATTATCTCTTAACATTTCCTAGAAACATACAAAAGTTGGAATCCTGTAGACTCCCATGTTCACATAAATAATTCTTACTTAACTGGTCATCCAGGAAAGACTGCCACTTATCACTCCCTCCTTCCCATATTATGCCTGTATTCCAAGCCACTGACTCCATCCTTGTTCTCTATTCCCCACCCATCCATCCCAGTGAATGCCTGCCAGTCTTTTTAGTATTCATTTATAACCTCCAAATTCTTCTTATCTGCCTTGAAAAATGTCCTTTGCAGTAAAGTGGGAACTAAGTATTTTTCTACCCAGATTTCCTTATTTCAAGATTCAAGATATTTACTATCACTTGCTATTATTATTTGACATTTTATTGCAAACTTTCCTTCCAATGAACACTGGATAATTACAACACCATTTATCACTTGAAAACATGATATTCCCGTTACCTCCTTGATCTAACTTGATGTGATCAGTAGATGTGTGCACACTTCATGGCATGCTTTGATGTAGTGAACTAGAAAAGCAATAAATAATGGAATCAGAGAAAATACTGGGTCTATTTGTCTTTTCAATCTTCCTCTGGATACTCAAAAACCTCTGTGGAATAAGAAAACTGATACTCTTGTACATTGCCCACTGAAACCTAGCAACATCTTTGAATGGAACTCGATAATCCAAGTACAAAACTTGTCTTAGAGTATTTCATTCGTATTATTACTTTTAAATAATAACAGGTTGGACAGAATAATAGTCACCATGCCATTTTTTCCTAAGTCAAAGACTTAAACATATATATTTTTTTCTTTTCTCTGTGTATCCTCGTCAAAAAAAAAAAAAGGCAAAAAGTTCAGATTAGCAACCCCCTATAAATTCTGGAAAAATGTGTCACCTCACATGGGAGATGAATAATTAAGATTACTAAGCTACACAGAACCACATTGCAAATATTATCAGAAAATCATCCACCCAGATAATACATGGATAGACGTGTGTGTGTGTGTGTGTGTGCATGAGTGTGTGCTTAGATAGCATCACAAAAAAAATTCTTAAAAAAGAGGAATAGGGGCTTCCCTGGTGGCGCAGTGGTTGAGAGTCTGCCTACCAATGCAGGGGACACGGGTTCAAGCCCTGGTCTGGGAAGATCCCACGTGCCACGGAGCGGCTGGGCCCGTGAGCTACTAAAAAGAGGAATAGGGCTTCCCTGGTGGCGCAGTGGTTGAGAGTCTGCCTGCCAATGCAGGGGACATGGGTTCGTGCCCCGGTCTGGGAAGATCCCACATGCCACGGAGCAGCTAGGCCCGTGAGCCATGGCCGCTGGGCCTGCGTGTCCGGAGCCTGTGCTCCGCAACGGGAGAGGCCACAGCAGGGAGAGGCCCGCGTACCTCAAAAAAAAAAGAGGAATAATCATAACAATATACTGGAACTCCCTGAATTCTCAAATGGATCAAAAAAATTAAAAATGTAAACACAGTGCACAACCACTAAATCTGTTACCTGCAAAATTCACTTGAAGGATGTTTTAAAGACTGGCCATTCTATAAAGAGAAAGTGTGGGCAGTACCCATCCTAATAGTCTGTGGTGCTATAGCTTTATCCATGCCTAGAGAATTTTTACAAACATTAACTAATCTTTACAGCAATTCTGTAAGTGGCAAACATTATTAATGGTTTCATTTTACCAATGGGGAATCTGAGTCAAAGAGAGATTAAATGACATGCTGAAGATTGTCATAAGACAAAGTGTTAGAAAGAGGATTAGGACACAGAAGATTCTGAGTTTCAGTTCTCATCATAAATCACAGAAGCAAGATAAAATACATGCTAACAGATTTTTTTGGCAAATAGCATCTCATGAACCTGAAGCTTCTAATGTGAGCAATTTTGATATTGCCAATACTAAATGCCTATATTAAATAAATCACATAATTTATGTCATCTTTTGAAAGTAAATCTTTCAGTAAAAAAATGTAACTCAAAAATCAGAAATTAATATATGCCTAACACAATCCATTCTAAACATGCTGGGTGTGGAGTTAGACCTGAATAGGCACAGCCTATTCAGTATCCATAGTGTCCTATGTCATGAACTCATGATATCCACACTTTTCAAGGATAAGATCCTGTCAGGCCATGTCCAGATAGTAATATCACTAGTGACCTCAAACTCCCAACTTAGTCTGCTCCCATAGGCCTTCCTTCATTTATTACTACTCCTAGGCTGAATCAGCTAACCTAAGCTGAGCAAAGAAGGAAATGAAGCAAAATGGGGAAAAAAATAAACAGAGAGAGAGAAAATTTTGAGATGACTATGGCTGGGTAATATTTTGAAATATTATTCCATGCATCTGTATTGGTCTGGATTTGCTAGGGAATATATATATATATATATATATATATATATGAATGAAGCTCTAGTTCAAGTCCAAGTGCAAAGTCAGGAGAAAACCAATGTCTCAGCTCAAAGGTAGTCAGGCAGAGAGGGTGAATTCTCCCTTCCTATACCTTTTTGTACTAATCAGCCCTCCAATGGATTGGATAGGCCCACCAATATTTGGGAGAGCTACCTGCTTTACTCAGTCTACTGATGCAAATGTTAATTTCACCCAGAAACACCCTCACACCCAGAATTATTATTATTCACCCAGAATAATGTTTAACCAAACATCAGGGCACCCCATGATGCATTTACATTGACACATAAAATTAACAATCACAGAATCTCTCTCCAAATTTTCCTCTTTCCCTGTCCTTCATCCCACTCAGACAGCACCAGGCACCAAAAGAAAAAAGAGCTAATATTCAGCTTTTAAGGTTTATGATTCCTTCATCCCACTCACACAGCACCAGGCACCAAAAGAAAAAAGAGCTAATATTCAGCTTTTAAGGTTTATGAATATATTTTTCAAGTGTAACTAATAATGCATAATGTTCACTATGTGAGGCATTGTTCTAATCGCTTTATAAATATTAAGTCCTTAATCTCTGTAACAACTCCATGAGGTAGGCACTATTATCATCATCCCTATCTTTACAGATGAAGAAGTAGAGGCACGGAGAGTTCCAGGGCCCTAATACTAGTGTGTGGCAGAGCCCGGATTTAATCCCAACAAGTCCGGCTCCAGAGTCCATCCTCCTAACCTCTACACTGTGGTGCCTTGAAACTCACAGCAGTCAACAGTTTGAAAGACACTTTTTAGAGAACTGAAAGCCACAATCCTGAAAGACTGAGCATAAAGTTAATGCTTTAAGCAATAGATTTAGACAAATGATGATCTAAATATGAGGTTTGTCACACACACCCCAAAATTTTGAATTGCCCAAGTAGGGTGGGGGTCTGAGCAAAGAAGACTTGTGTCTTGTTTCCTGAGAGGAACCTGAGGAGTCAGTAAGCCTCTCATTGCTTCCCTCCCACCTGCTTGCCCAAGACAAGAGCAGAGAAAGTAAAGGTGGGGCCTGGTGAGCATGTCAGAGCAGCGTAGGTGTGATACAGCCCCATCAAGCTTCCCAGAGCTCCAGAACAGCGCAGGAGGGCATCCAAACATTTCCTGGGCTTCTCTGTCCTCTCATCCAAAAAGAGGTGCAAAAGATGGGCTTGGGGGCCTTAAGCAGCCGAGCAGTCATGCCAGGAGTCTAGACTAAAATGTGAGTCCAGAGGAGATCAAGGCCATCTTGAGGATGTCAGCAGGGATGGACACCTGTGCCTGGAGACCAGTAAGTGCCACCATGAGTAAAGCATCATTTCTGAGGACCAATGGTCCTCTCCTATCTCATGGACACCATGGTATGACTTAAAGCCACCAAACTTAGAGGCAACCCAAAGAGAAAAGGGTGGGGAAAAAATGCTGAACTGGTTGAATAAGTGATTAAAGTTAATCTGAGTTGAGTAACATTGAAACTAAGTTCAGTTAGAGAAAATAAGGTTGTTGGGGTTTTTTTGCACAGTTGATTTTGCAGCCCAAGACTTGTACCTCCTCAGCTATAAAGAAATAAAACTTGTTTACCTTTGCAACCAGTACTCTCTCTCTGAAGGCCAAAGGAAAATCTCCAAAATTGTTTTGAGAAATAACATTATTAAACTAAGTATATGACTTCCTCAAGTGATTACTTTATAGAGCAATGCTCCTTTCTATAAGTACTCATTTGGCCCTGTTTCTTTAAAACATTAGTTTCATTAGCTCAAACCAGTCTTCATACTACAAACCTGGTCCTTAAAATGACTGAAAACAGTTTAGTGATGGTTGTTGTCCACTAATTCAAATAAAGTTGCCAGATATAAGGCTAAGATGGAAAAGATTTAAGATTTTGTGAAATCGGAATCTAATTCAGCTTTGAGTTTGACTATCACTCAAGCCAAAGCTTTGAAGCTTTTGGACATAGCGAAACAACATTGTAACAAGGATCAAAGGATGACAAGTTCAATGCAGTTAAGGGTTGGTTCATGCATTTTGAAGGTAGTGATGCCTTACATGACATCACGGTGCAAGATGAGTGCTGTCCTGGAAAGCAGAAAGAGCTTCTGTTCGGAAGGCAGTAAAAGAACTTTGTGCCCTAGTACCCATGCTAGCCACTGCGTCATTTGTGATAGAAACAGGATAGAAATAAAACTGATATTGCTGAATTAATTTCTATAACATTCATCAGATGATCCTGGTCTCTCGAAAAGATTCTCAAAGTTGCCTGTGATCATTTTCATGATGAAAGATTTTTTTCAAACCCTATCTATGATTAGGTGTTTTCTTCAGTGTACCACAATGATGAAGCTTTACCTGAGGTTGTTTCTATAAAAAGCTGGGCTTCGGGTTCTCAACCAATGTAACACACTGCTGTGCTGTTGTTATAATAGGAAACAAATCAGATTTGTCTGGTTTAATCATTTTTCCTTGAAGGAACTTCTAGCAAAAACGCAACCCATTATAAGCGTAAGGAATATCTCTAGAGTTGGCATACTAAAACACAACTAAAGGACTGGGCTTTTAGAAATACATATTTTCAGGTAAACAGGCATGGAAAATTAGTTACTAAAACAGAGGCTGTAAGCCAAATATTATAATTGTTGATGTTTAAAATTCTGCAAATTTAACGGATTTGCTTTTGAATAATTTAGGATACTCAAGATGATTTTCAACAGACTTATTAAAGAAAATTCCAGGACTCCATCTTTAATTCCTCCCCTACTATACCTTTCCTTAGCAATCTATATGAGTTACAGAAGGTCTGTCAGCCTTCCGGTTTTATTAGCATTTGCTGCTTTAAATCGGACCTTTCACATCATTTATATAAGGTTTTTTTCATTCAATATTCAAAATGATAGAACATATACACTGAATAACAGATAGGGACATAATTCATCCTAGTATGAAGCATGCCTTATAACACTTAAGTGTTGTCTGATCTTAATATTGGATAAATTCTACCCTTGACATCAAGACGTGTAAGATACATTTATCATGTTTAGGATTCTTCTAAGTTACGTAAACTATTGCATCTGGGAATTGCTAAGGGTTCTATCCTGAAGTTAAAATATACCAAGTACCCAAATATTTCTCTTAAATATTAGTTAGACCTAGACTACCACATAGAATTATTTTAGTGGTTTCAATTCCATCCCTGGTGGACAGTAGTACATAGTAAGAAAAACTACCTCACATAATTTGGCACTGTTTAGAACCAGCAGCCTCTGATCAGGAGGAGTTAGTAATGAGCCCAGGGGGACGGAACGACCTCTTATTAGAAGGAGCACTGTCTCTCTACAGCAAGGCTGAGGTTGGAAACTCTGGGAGGATCAAGCTGCAGCTGTTGGCTCCCTTTTTGACTTGGGGAAGGTAGAGGTCTTTTTGGGACCAAGCTGCCCACTTACTTCAAGTGGGGAGCTGGTTATTAGAGAATGAAATGAAAGAGCCTTTTGTCAGTATAATGTAATGAAGATCATCATTTGGGGGAAAGTAAATGCCAACTTTCATTTCTATTTAGATAAAGTAGGGACTAGAACTGGAGAAGAGGGAAATAAAACACGGTAGCCAAGGAATGAGCTTGAACTCAGTTTAGTTGGAACATTGATAAACACATGACTAGCTTATCATTTATATTCCACGTACTCCCACAGAGGTTTTGAACTTATTTAGAATAAACACACACATGCTTCATTTTAATAAAACAAAGAGCTAGGTAATTGCTATAGAGGAGTGAAAGCTTTTTGCCTAAGATTATTAATCAGGAACAGATTTTCTATTGGGAAAAAGGATATTAAAGCAAAAAGATCACAGGACCAGTCAGCTTTGGGATCAGTCACACTTGGGTTTGAACCCCAGACTTTGCACAAGAAGCCCTCTGTATCTCAGAGTCCTTGTTTGTAACATGGGGTCAAGAACCACCTCTGAGAGTCGCTGTGAGATGAGATGAGTGAACGCACAGGAGCCCACACAATGCCCAACACACAGAAAATAAATGAAGTATTAGGTCTGTTTTCTACATGAGGGCTAGAATTCAGGGCTTCAGTGAATTCAGACAGAGAGACTATTGCATCTCTATGTTCACTAACCTCTAACTGCAAAGTAGCATTTCTTAAATAATGCATGTGAACGGTATCAGCATATCCAGTACCTGTGATGATGACACTAATAGAAATCACAGATATTTTCATAACACAGTACAGCTATTACAGAAAATCCAAAAATCATGTTTGTACTCATCACTATTTTGAAATGATGGTAGTTACTAGACCCGCCGCAAGATTGTGTTATTTAATGCATTAATGAAGAAGCATATGAATTACTACCTCACAAAGTTGTTTAAAATACTTTGACAGTTATATTTCAGTAATTGATTTCATTTCTAATACCACGTTTCATTTTATTTTATTCTTTAAAAACATGCTTCAGATGAGAATTTAAAGCCTTGTTCTAAGAAGAGGTCCAGTTGGCTTCACCCAACTGCCAAATGGGTTTGTCCTACCCTCTGCTAGGGGTATTATAGTCAGCTAACAGGAAATAGACACAGGTTCAGTTGATTGGGGTTGTGAACTGATGTGACCATTTTAAAGATGGATCTAATTTTGGGCTGTTTTCTGCAAAAATGATAAGTTTGGACTTGAAGTTGATTTTAGCTGATACTTAGCTGTTGCCCATTTGATGAGATGTTTCCTTGAAATGCAGACTGAAAGTCAACCCTTGTATTTCATCTTTTCTTGATCTCATAAGCAAAGTGAAAAACAAGAAGATGTATCCACGTCACTGGGGATTACTTTCATATGCACATGTCCCAAGGATATTGGAAAGTCAGTGGGATTTTAGGATACCGAGTTTTGGCTTTATTTGTGACAAAGGTACTGTAAAATAAGGTAAGAATCAGTGGCTTGTAAATCTTCTCTCCCAGCTGTTAAAAATAAAAATGGATTCAACCATCAGCTGGTTAATATTTCCTTACATTTTCACTAGTTCTTTTTTTTTTTTAATAAATTTATTTATTTATTTTTGGCTGCATTGGGTCTTCGTTGCTGCATGCAGGCTTTCTCTAGTTGTGGTTAGTGGGGCTACTCTTCGTTGCAGTGTGCAGGCCTCTCATTGCGGTGGCTTCTCCTGTTGTGGAGCATGGGCTACAGGCGTGCCGGCTTCAGCAGTTGTGGCAGGTAGACTCAGTAGTTGTGGCTCACGGGCTGTGTTGCCCCGTGGCATGTGGGATTTCCTGGACCAGGGCTCGAACCCGTGTCCCCTGCATTGGCAACAGCTGTGCCACACAGGGGATGGCTGGCAACATCCCCAACCACTGTGCCACCTGGGGAGCCCTTCACTAGTTCTTAAACATGCCAAAATATGCCTACGTGTAACAGCTGGAAAATTATACTGCAACTAAAATTATATTTCTTGGCTTCCTATGGAATGTTTTTGCTCTGAGAGCTCAGAAATAGTCTAACCAGTGATATTTTTAAAAAGTCTCTGCCAATAATCCAACCAGAAATGTCACTGGTTTTTATTACAGGACAAAACATGTTTTATAATGCTACTTTTCTATAGTATATACTTATGTTAGATTTCTTATTCTAATATGTGGGTAAATTACATGAAAAAAATGAAATGAAAAATATAAGCATTATAATTTATGATGACGTACTTAAGTCTGAATCTATTTTTTTCTTAGCTTAGTACTTTTAAAGACAGATTTCTCTCCCTTTATCAAGTGTAGACTTACAAATGAATCAGCATCATATTTGTGAATATTCTTCTTATTACAGCATTTATTTTGAAGGAAGAGGATAGAATTTGACTAGTGTTGAGTACAAACTGCTTTTAAATGGCGCCAGTTTACCAACAATATTTTTTAAAGTGTTGCTAAGATAAAGGTGCCACTGACTCTGCACATCTGTACTTACTTTGCAAAGTATTTCTGAGTATTTTTTAATCCAAACAGACTTTAATCCATCTCCTTTTTTAATTGTTCCCTTCAATACTTGCTCTGAGTTGCAGGAAAGTAGATTCCCACAAAAACGCACTTCCTACCTTAGCTTTTAACGTAACCTTTACTTTTGCTACAACTTGGTCTACTTTATACACTGAGGTACAGAAAGACCTCATTGAATACTTCATGTTAACAGAAGGCACTTTATGCTCGAGGTAACATTCTGATAGTCCAGATGGAGTCCTCTCTTCCTGGAATTGCCAAATAGAGGTTGGGCAAAATTTTCCTTTCTATCTAACTCACCTATTCTGTCTATTAGAGACTACAGTTCTAGAGGTTCAACTTCTACTACAATTTGATCCCTTGCTTGCTGATCGAAATCATTATCATGTGGAGCTGAATATCTCCTACGCTCTGTGTTCATTCATTCACTGAACATCAAATAAGTATTTACTGCACCTGGATGAACAAGTCAACTGTCTGCAATTCCACCCTTTGCAGAGATATGCCCTCTTCACCATCTTTCAAGAACAGCACTGAATGTGGCTGTCATGCAGCTACCAACTCATTTTTGGCTTGTTCCCACCTACTGAGCCAGCTCATCTGTGAACCAAATTCAGGTTTTCTTCCTCCTCTTTCAGGTGTATGGGATGCACCCTTACCCCCTCCCCATACAGCCACAGGTATGAGTAGGAGAAAGGTGCTGGTGTGACTTGGTGGATGACAAGGCGATCCAAGCTCCCTGCCCACGCAGCTTAGGCCGGCTGTGCCATTTCCAACATAAAATAGACTGTTGCTGTTGGTGGGTCAATCTGAATTTGTGACTTGGTGGTCCCAGCAGAACATAGCCAATAGTGGGCAGCTCTAGGTGCAGAGTCAGTTGTGTCCCATTGTCAAGTGTTTTTTCTCTACCAGGGCACAGCAACATGCCACGGACAGTTAATCAAAAGGCATATAATTCTCTGCTGCAGAAGGCATTCCATTGTTCCAAAATCCCAGGGGTCTGCGTTGCAATTCTCAAACTGGGGGTTGTCACCACTGAACATTTAGTGATGCTGGTCCCCCTTTTACCAGCTCATTTCTCATGGCCTTGGTAAGTGGTGTGTCCTCTGGGCCCTTTCGTTGAGCATAATCTTCCAGTAAGTCTTTTGACCTGACATAATATATCCGTTCTAGTGTGACAACTTCCCCCAGACTCTGTTTCTTCCTGTATCTTGTACTGGGAAGACAGGCATTTCTGTTTTACTTAGTAAGGACCATCTTTTTCACTATAATTCTAAGTGTGCAGCAGTGAATCTGTCCTATGCCCTGGGGTCCTTGCCAGCAGGTTAAATCCAGTGTCCTAAAGTCGATAAATTCTTGCTTATTCAGTCATATTTTCTGGCTCCCTTGGTCCAACACCCTCAAAATACAATCCTAGGGATGCTTCCCTAGCCACTGCTGGTATATGCTAGCTGGTTCTCACCACTTTTTCAGCATATCATCTCCTTCCCCCTTTATAAGGACTAGCATATTCCCAGAAGGTTATGCTGGAACTTAACTCTAGCTTTTGACTTGACAATAAAAGAAGGAGGTGGGAGCAACTCTTAGGGAACAAACACCTGTTACCGTTCAGAAATGAGGTCTTGTTGTGTCTTCTAACACTGGAGAAGTGCTAGCTCTTACTAGGGAAGAGTAGACACCTCCTCGGCAATTTATGAGGGTACCAAGAGGTCTGCAGAGCCAGAATCCTCAGGGGCACTCATCCAGATGTCCACATCTGATGTTTAGGGGCCCTATTTTCCTGATCAGGGCCCTGATTTTAGCATAACAGACCTGCCTTGGCCAAGCAATCAAACATCAAGCAACTCTGGAGCTCTGAGACTGTATCATATCCCACATCTGCCACTCAGTTAAGTCAGCTCTGCCACTGAAGGAGATAAGGGCCTCTCTGAAAGTTACTAAAGAGGCCTTCTGGCTCTTACACATGGCCTTTAACTTGGATAACAGCTCTCATTCACTCATTATCCCTCTGCAGGGTGTCAAAACAATTTAGCCGTATGGCCTCAACTCCATTGCCCTTGGAGACATTGCCCCTCCTTCTTCCCACTTTGTGTCAAATGCCAGAAGCATCATACCATTACTGGTGCTCCCCTTCACCAGGACATTTTCTCAGCTCACCACCAGTGAAATATGGAGCAGCTGGGCTACCACTTTGCCTTAGGGATTATCTGTATCCCACATGCCACTCTGGATGGCATTTTATGGCCCTTCAGATGGTAAGTAAGCAGTCACCAATCCCCATCCTGCTACCTATTTTCTCAGATGACTCAGGACACTACTTGTTAATTCAGATCTTCTGAAAAGCAGAGACAAAGGATTAGCTTGTGTAAGAGATGCCTGTGTAAGATTAAGGCGAGGAAGGTAGAGAGGGCAGGCAGAGCCACAGGTCTCAGCTAAGATCTAAGAAAGTTTCAGTCAGCCTGATGACACTCCTCTAGCTTTTTTCCCAGCTTAATGTGGATATAACGGACATATAACATCATGTAAGTTTAAGGTGTACAATGTGATGATTTGGTATATGTATATATTGGGAAGTATTTCCCACAATAAGGTTAGTTAACACATCCTTCACCTCACATAATTACCGTTTTGTTATTGTTGTTTTTGTTACAGTGAGAACATTAAGGCTCTACTCTCATAGCATCTTTCAAGTATACAATGTGGTATTGTTAACTACTGTCACTATGTTGTTCATTACATCCCAGAACTTATTCATCTTATAACTAGAAGTTTATACCAGTTGACCCACATCTACCCAGTTCTCCCACCCCTCAGCCCCTGGCAACTACCATTCAATTTTCTATGAGTTCAAAGAGTAAGCTGTTGTGTACGTTGCAGGAATACACTTGCATTCATACCCAGTGTGCTCGTTCATTGGCTGGGAGCAGTTCTTGGGATGTGTAGTCTTGGTGCTAATGTGGGGGTGGATCCAAATGGGCAGCAGTGGGCCATCAGTCACAATATGCTCCCCATACAGGAGCTCTGCACAGTGTATTTTCCTGGCCTGCTACATCGCAGAATGGTATTCCCTCCCTTCAGGTCACTTAGTCACTGTCTTCTCCACTAGATTATAAACCTCATGAAAGCACACAGTTTTGCTCAGTGTTCTATTTCCAGCTCCTAGCACAGTGCATGGTACATCCTCATTCTCAAATATTTTTTGAATGACTGTTGAAGACATGTGTTACTCCAAAACATACCTTTGTAACTTTGCTTAAAAAACAAGGAGGAAGATGTTCCCCTACCCCAAACAGAGGGTGTTGCCATCAACATCACAGTGTGCCTTGGGCCTAGCTACCTGAACAAGGTGCACGCCCACCCACAAGCCACCTTCAAGCCAATGTGAAAGTGGGACTCATCTCCAAAACCTCCAGTCTGGTGTCTTCACAGTCTCCCCTTTGAACATCAACTCCTTCTCCCTTTGTATACCCTTCTTTCATTCCCAATCAAACTGTGCTTTAAAGAAATGATCTGAAGTTCAGTCATACTAAGTGGCAAATGATTTACAGCTAGACAGAAATGAAAAATGGAATGAAACCTCTACAATAGAATTCTGGCATGGTGGGGGCATGGAGACAGGAGCAGACATGTACTTGGAGAGAGAGCAAAATCCTGATATCATATCTGATTACTGCCTATTTGACTGTGATGAGGCCCTGCATTCCCAGAGTAGGCTGTTAACTCTGTAGTCTAATCACATTTTCTGGTCTAAGACACAAACTTTCAAAACAGGAAAGGGATCCTGTGGAATACATGCATTAGCAATAGGAAGAGATGCACATTTTAAAAATGTTTATGGAAATGAAGAAAGACCAAGAGCTATAGGATATCATTCTGAATCTGCCGACCAAGCTCAGTCGTAAACAAGATCTTTACCTGGACTGCTATCATCTCTGACCAGTCCCCAGCAGCAAAAAAACCCCATAGTGCACGTCATCTATTGCATGGTTTACAATGGAAATGCATGTCAAGACAAAAATGATATTCACATCTCTATCAGAACACATAATATATTGTAGTTATTTATGGCTTTATTTCTCTCAAAAGCAGGAACTCCTCAGAGGCTGGAGGCCAACTTACTGATATTTCTGGCCCTAGGGGCTAGGCTAGTGCCTGGCATATAAGTGCTTAGCAAGTATTTGTTGAATGAGGGAATAATTGAATGAAAGATTATTAGATAGATAGATCTCAGACCAGGGTCTCATAGCCCAAAATACAGTTGTCCAATATGTCAGAATTGCGTAAAGAGTTCGTTCAGATTCCTCCTTGACCCTGCCAAGCTATCCAATCCATTAGCATCTCTTTCCTTTATTTTCTACTTGGTAGGACTCACTTCAGTGTTAGGTAATACATATGTAATAAAAACTCTAATTACCAGTTAGACTCATCTGCTTATTATGATATTAGTCTTTTATTAAAACTAGATTTCACTCCACCATGCTCTTGGCTATAAAATAGAGCTCTTTTACTTTCTACCAATTCTACTGGCACTCCTTTTTAATTCAAATACTGCTCTGGGATCAACAATGCAATAAGACATAATTATGTTTTAAGATCCATGAATTGGTCGTGAAAATGCAGGTATTTTCTCTCTAGGTAGTTTGCTCCAGGAAATACACTGCGAAGTATATTTTTATCTTGATGTATGGGGATTTACATAGGAACATACCCCTTAGAGTTGGAAGCAGTATTTTGTAGAAATGCCGGAACAAATACCACCCATCACCACTTTATTATGTTCACAATGTACTCCATTATCATCAGTATGTGAGTATAAATCCTCCTAAGAAAGCTCCCAGTATTAAAAACCATAATTATAACATGCATTTATTCCAAACATATGTACCACCGTTTCAAACTACCCACCAGCTGAATATATTTTGCAGCTTTCAAAATTTGACTGGTGCGAAGATGGCTTTTACGAATGTGATTTATGACAATTTAGGTGCCGAAAACCATCGTAATTACAAGTACTGTAAATGTTTTCTCTCTGCTTAAGTAGCCTCGCTAAGGAGGACAGCATTCTTTCCTGTGGGCTGGGCCTTTTGGCTCCAGCCTTCCCACAGCCAACAGGCTGCTCTGTTCCCAGCTATGTTTCACCAGTAAAAGATTAACAAAAACTTTTCAGCGCTCGGTTCTCTTTTCCCTCTGGAGCTATCCATTTTCCCATCTCCAAAGAGGGCAGCCTCTCCTAACATATGTTGGAAATTGTTGTTCAACTTCACAGAATATACAAACACAAGACTTTTCTCCGTTCATGGTGCCAAAGCAGACGTTTCAATGGAATATTTCATTATAATGCAGAGCGTGTGTGCCAGAAATGAGGTTTTTCCAATGAAATTCATGATTTTTTTTTTTTTTTACATGTGGTATCTGGGGCTTCTATAAAGCACAAGAGGCTTGACTTTTGGTATAAAAAGTTTAAACTTTTAACCTACCTGGATTTGCACAGGATAATAAATTGTCAAGTAATGACTCTGCCAAATGTTAATAAGCTTCATGAAAAGTAAAACCAGAGAGTAGTGGAAACGCTATGATACACCTTCCATCTTGTTAAGTTAAAGCTATGCTCTTTCTTTCGGAGGGCACCGGTGGAGTCAAGCCACAGAGGCCAAGTGACTCACCCAAGGTTACAAAGGGAGTCTGTAACAAAACCTATGAGAAAATCCAGGATTCCTAACTCCCAGTTCAATGTTGTCATTTAAAAAGCCTCCAAACATGACTCTTGTAAATTATACTGTCATCAGCACTTTCCTTATTACTCTTTGTTTTCAGTAGTTATAAACTCAGTAGTTTAAAAAATGGCTTTGGGACAAAATTTAGCCAACAAAATCTCTAGCTTAGAGTCAATTATTTCCAAAAGACAACTTAAAAATCTGTAGTTCAGCTACTTTGGGGATAGAAACATGCCAAAATCCAAAGTTCATTTTCTTTTGGTATTTCTTTGAATTTGAAGGCAAATTAACCATGGGATTTATTAATGTTGTGTGTTAATTACTGATTTTTGGTTTTATTATCAAACCAACATAAAAGGAGAAGCCAAATCTGAAAAACACACTCTAATTGCTATAAGAATAATAACCTCAGCTTGACTTCTATCAACATTACTTCTAAATTACAGTATAAGGGAATAAAGAGAAATTTACATATGGACTTTCCATGGATACTCAACAAAAGATCTGAAATACAGGGGAGCATGTCTGGGAATGACTTGGAATGTGCAGGAGTGCTAGGTTTTTCTCTTCCACCAGCTTTCAGAGCTCTGCATGCCAGGTCAGGCAGCTCTGGGAGTCAAATCTTGGCCATCAAGTGAAGCAACTCATAAAGTGTTTCTTACAGTCAGATTGTCCTCACATCCTATTATACTATATAGTGTTTTATTTTATAAACGTTTCTTTGCATTTGTTTAAACGTCTAAAGGACCGTTCCTCTAAAATTAATAGAGAGACAGGCACAACACAGAAAATAACAGCAGCTGAAAAAAGGACAGCCGCAGCACGATGTCAAATAGAAAATAAAAACAGAACGTAGTCTGATGTAGTCTGCAATTTGCAATTCCTTCAAGGAGTGTTTCTTTCAATGAGTGATTCACAGATGATGCAAATTACAACACCCTTTGGCTTTTGCTGCTGCCTTTGTGAAACCTCACATGTGACAGGCTAGGTTGAACCCAAATGTAAAAAGTTTCTGGCATTCCCTCCCCGCCTTTTATTTTCCTATACTCAAAATTTTAATAGTATACATGTATTTTTGTACTGTAGAATTACCTCTACTTAAAAATGAAAAATTAGAGTGATATTAGAATTAATATTATATACCAAATGAAAGTTAAAATTTCTGTGTGGAACAGACTGCTGGACTGAGAATATTTCAAACCAACAAATTTATATTTCATTAATACATTCTTTTGGGAGAGAACAAATATTAACCATAGTTTTTCAGTTTAGCAAGCCACAGTGAACATTGATAGTGGCTTACTTCCTGGGAGAATATAAGCCCCAATGACTATTCCAATCAGAATTCAGAATTAAGCAATTTCACATTACTTTCTATGAATTATGCACTTGAATTTCAGTTCTAATTTGTAACAAAAATTTGAAACATTCTGAACTTATTAAAATTATATTTTTTCCATGTAAACTTGAGATATGTAATTCCTATAGGCTAAGTACAAGTTTAACACTTTCCAAAAAATTCCACACTGTCTTGGAAAGGGGCCTGGTATAAAGACAAGAAAAGATGCAATAAATTGAACAAGTTTTATATTAACACAAAAGTGAATATATATTCACTTATATAGTCTTTCCTCTAAAATTAATAGAGGGACAGGAACAAGAGCAAGATACCAACCATTGAATTAAGAGTGACCACAAGCAAGTTGTCATACAGAAAATTAAAACAACATGCAATCTCATCATAGCCTGCAATGTGCAACACCTTGAAGGAATTCCTTGATGTATATATTCACTTTTATACTTATAGTCACACAAACACACACACACATCAAAACAGTCTTTTTTTTTCTGGCAGTACATGGGCTTCTCACTGTTGTGGCCTCTCCTGTTGCGGGGCACAGGCTCCAGACGCGCAGGCTCAGCAGCCATGGCTCACGGGCCTAGCAGCTCTGGCATGTGGGATCTTCCCGGACCAGGGCACGAACCCGTGTCCCTTGCATCAGCAGGCGGACTCTCAACCACTGTGCCACCAGGGAAGCCCAAAAACAGTCTTTTAAATTACTATTTAGAATGGAAATGCTCAAATGTGGGGGCACTATTTATTTACAAGTAGAGAAAAGAAGAAATACTACAGAGTTTATGCAAGGTGTCCTTTCTTCCCATTCCCACCATTCTTTTCGACATCAGACTCTTTCCTTTTTTTTGAATAGATCTTTATTGGAGTATAATTGCTTCCCAATACTGTGCTAGTTTCTGCTGCACAACAAAGCAAATCAGCCATACGCATACACATGTCCCCATATGCCCTCCCTCTTGAGCCTCCTTCCCATCCTCCCTAGCTCACCCCTCTAGGTCATTGCAAAGCACGGAGCTGATCTCCCTGTGCTATGCT
Organism: Neophocaena asiaeorientalis asiaeorientalis; assembly: GCF_003031525.2. NCBI lineage: Eukaryota > Metazoa > Chordata > Mammalia > Artiodactyla > Phocoenidae > Neophocaena > Neophocaena asiaeorientalis. The sequence continues at coordinate 4,487,903 of NW_020174922.1, read as the reverse complement.
GCTGCTTCCCACCAGCTAATTATTTTACATTTGGTTGTGTATATATATCGATGCTACTCTCACTTCACCCCAGCTTCCCCCTCCCACCCCACGTCCTCATGTCCATTCTCTACGTCTACCTCTTTATTCCTGCCGTGCAACTAGATACATCAGTAACGTTTTTTTTTTAGATTACATATATATGCGTTAGCATACGGTATTTGTTCTTCTCTTTCTGACTTACTTCACTCTGTATGACAGACTCTAGGTCCAGCCACCTCACTACAAATAACTCAGTTTCGTTCCTTTTTATGGCTGAGTAATATTCCATTGAATATATATGCCACATCTTCTTTATCCATTCACCTGTCGATGGACATCTAGGTTGGTTCCATGTCCTAACTATTGTAAATAGTGCTGCAATGAACATTGTGGTACATGTCTCTTTTTGAATTATGGTTTTCTCAGGGTATATGCCCAGTAGTAGGATTGCTGGGTCATATGGTGGCTCTATTTTTAGTTTTTTAAGGAACCTCCATACTGTTTTCCATAGTGGCTGCATCAATTTACATTCCCACCAACAGTCCAGGAGGGTTCCGTTTTCACCACACCCTTTCCAACACTTATTGTTTCTAGATTTTTTGATAATGCCCATTCTGACCACGTGAGGTGATAGCTCATTGTAGTTTTGATCTGCATTTCTCTAATAATTAGTGATGTTCAGCATCTTTTCATGTGCCTCTTGGCCACCTGTATGTCTTCCTTGGTGAAATGTCTATTAAGGTCTTCCACCCATTTTTTAACTGGATTGTTTGTTTCTTTGATATTGAGCTCCATGAGCTGTTTGTATATTTTGGAGCTTAATCCTTTGTCCGTTGTTTCATTTGCAAATATTTTCTCCCATTCTGAGGGTTGTCTTTTTGTCTCGTTCATGGTTTCCTTTACTGTGCAAAAGCTTTTAAGTTTAATTAAGTCCCATTTGTTCTTTGTTTTTAACATCTTTATTGTAGTATAAGTGCTTTAAATGCTGCATTAGTTTCTGCTTTATAACAAAGTGAATCAGCTATATGTATATATATATCCCTATATCTCTTCCTTCTTGTGTCTCTCTCCCTCCCACTCTCCCTATCCCACCCCTCTAGATGGTCACAAAGCACCGAGCTGATCTCCCTGTGCTATGTGGCTGCTTCCCACAAGCTATTGATTTCACATTTGGTAGAGTACACATGTCCATGCCACTCTCTCACTTCGTCCCAGCTTACCCTTTGCCCTCCCTATGTTCTCAAGTCCATTCTCTATGTCTACGTCTTTATTCCTGTCCTGCCCCTAGGTACTTCAGAACCATTTTTCTCTTTTTTTTAGATTCCATATATATGTGTTAGCATATGGTATCTGTTTTACTTTCTGACTTACTTCACTGTGTATGACAGACTCTAGGTCCACCCACCTCACTACAAAAAACTCAATTTCGTTTCTTTTTATGGCTGAGTATTATTGCATTGTATATTTGTGCCACATCTTCTTTATCCATTCATCTGTCTATGGACACTTAGGTTGCTTCCACGTCCTGGCTATTGTAAATAGAGCTGCAATGAACATTGTGCTACATGACTCTTTTTGAATTATGGTTTTCTCAGGGTATATGCTGGGTAGTGGGATTGCTGGGTCATATGGTAGTTCTATTTTTAGTTTTTTAAGGAACCTCCATACTGTTCTCCATAGCGGCTGTATCAATTTACATTCACATCAACAGTGTGAGAGAGTTCCCTTTTCTCCACACCCTCTCCAGCATTTACTGTTTGTAGATTTTTTGATGATGGCCATTCTGACTGGTGTGAGGTGATACCTCATTGGAGTTTGTTTTTTTTTGTTTTGTTTTGTTTTGTTTTTGCAGTATGCGGGCCTCTCACTGTTGTGACCTCTCCCGTTGTGGAGCACAGGCTTCAGACGCGCAGGCTCACGGGCCCAGCCACTCTGCGGCATGTGGGATCTTCCCGGACCGGGGCACAAACCCATGTCCCCTGCATCGGCAGGTGGACTCTCAACCACTGCGCCACCAGGGAAGCCCCCCCTCATTGTAGTTTTGATTTGCATTTCTCTAATGAATAGTGATGCTGAGCATTCTTTCATGTGTCTGTTGGCAATCTGTATATCTTCTTTGGAGAAATGTGTGCTTAGGTTTTATGCCCATTTTTGGATTGGGTTGTTTGGTTTTTTTGATATTGACCTGCATGAGCTGCTTGTAAATTTTGGAGATTAATCCTTTGTCAGTTGCTTTATTTGCAAATATTTTCTCCCATTCTGAGGATTGTCTTTTTCATCTTGTTTATGGTTTCCTTTGCTGTGCAAAAGCTTTTAAGTTTAATTAAGTCCCATTTGTTTTTGTTTTTATTTCTGTTACTCTAGGAGGTAGGTCAAAAAAGATCTTGGTGTGGTTTATGTCAAAGAGTGTTTCTCCTATGTTTTCCTCTAAGAGTTTCATAGTGTCTGGTCTTAAACTTAAGTCATTAATCCATTTTGAGTTTATTTTTGTGTATGGTGTTAGGTAGTGTTCTAATTTCATTCCTTTACGTGTAGCTGTCCAGTTTTCCCAGCACTGCTTATTGAAGAGGTTGTCTTTGCTCCATTGTATGTTCTTGCCTCCATTGTCATAAATTAGGTGCCCATATGTGCGTGGGTTTATCTCTGGGCATTCTACCCTGTACCATTGATCTATATTTCAATTTTTGTGCCAGTACCATACTGTCTTGATTACAGTAGCTTTGTGGTATAGTTTGAACTAGGGGAGCCTGATTCCTCCATCTCCATTCTTCTTTCTCAAGATTGCTTTGGCTATTCAGGGTCTTTTGTGTTTCCATACAAATTGTAAAATTTTTTGTTCTAATTCTGTGAAGAATGCCATCGGTATTTTCATAGGGATTGCACTGAATCTGTAGATTGCTTTGGGTAGTATAGTCATTTTGACAATGTTGATTCTTCCAATCCAAGAACATGGTGTATTTGCCCATCTGTTTATGTCATCTTTGATTTCTTTCATCAGTGTACAAGTCTTTCGCCTCCTTAGGCAGGTTTATTCCTAGGTATTTTATTCTTTTTGTTGCAATGATAAATGGGATTGTTTCCTTAATTTCTCTTTCTGATTTTTCATTATTGCTGTATAGGAATACCAGAGATTTCTGTGCATTAATTTTGTATCCTGCAACCTTACCAAATTCTAATTAGTTCTAGTAGTTTTCTGGTGGCATCTTTAGGATTTTCTATGTATAGTATCGTGTCATTGGCAAACAGTGACAGTTTTACTTCTTTTCCAATTTGTATTCCTTTTATGTGTTTTTCTTCTCTGACTGCTGTGGCTAAGACTTCCAAAACTATTTTGAATAAGAGTGGTGAAAGTGGACATCATTGTCTTGTTCCTGATCTTAGTGGAAATGCTTTCAGTTTTTCACCATTGAGTATGATGCTTCCTGTGGGTTTGTCATATATGGCCTTTATTATGTTGAGGGAGGTTCCCTGTATGCCCATTTTCTGGTGACTTTTTATCATAAATTGGAGTTGAATTTTGTCAAAGGCTTTTTCTGCATCTTTTGAGATGATCATAGTTTTTACTCCTTAATTTGTTAATGTGCTGTATCACATTGATTAATTTGCATATATTGAAGAATCCTTGAATCCGTGGGATAAACCCCACTTGATCATGGTGTATGATCCTTTTAATGTGCTATTGGATTCTGTTTGCTAGTATTTTGTTCAGGACTTTTGCATCTATGTTCATCAGTGATATTCGTCTATAATTTTCTTTTTTTGTGATATCTTTTTCTGGTTTTGGTATCAGGGTGATGGTGGCTTCGTAGAATGAATTTGGCAGTGTTGCTCCCTCTGAAATTTTTTGGAAGAGTTTGAGAAGGATCAGTGTTAGCTCTTCTCTAAATTTTTGATAGAATTTGCCTATGAAGCAATCTGATCCTGGATTTTTGTTTGTTGGCAGATTTTTAATTATACTTTCAATGTCATTACTTGTGATAGGTCTGTTTATATTTTCTAATTCTTCCTGGTTCAGTCTTGGAAAATTGTACCTTTCCAAGAATTTGTCCATTTCTTTGTGGTTGTCCATTTTATTGGCATATAGTTGGTTGTATGGGTCTCTTATAATTCTTTGTATCTCTGCAGTGTCAGTTGTGATTTCTCCTTTTTCATTTCTAATTTTATTGATTTGCATCCTCTCCCTTTTTTCCTTGATGAGTCTGGTTAAGCATTTATCAATTTTGTTTATTTTGTTAAAGAACCAGCTTTTAGTTTTGTTGATTTTTGCTATTGTTTTATTTGTTTCTATTTCATTTATTTCTGCTCTCATCTTTATTTCTTTCCTTCTACTGACTTTGTATTCTCTTTGTTCTTCTTTCTCTAGCTGTTTTAAGTGTAGGGTTACCTTGTTTGTTTGAGATTTTCCTTGTTTCTTGAGGTGAGATTGAATTGCTATAAACTTCCCTCTTAGAACTGCTTTTGCTGTGTCCCATAGGTTTTGAGTTGTCGTTTTTTCATTGTCATTTGTTTCCCGGTATTTTTTTATTTCTTCTTTGATTTCTTCAGTGATCTCTTGCTTATTTAGCAGTGCACTGTTTAGCCTCCATGGATTTGTGTTTTTTACTGTTTTTTTTCCTGGAATTGATTTCTAGTCTCATAGCGTTGTGGTCAGAAAAGATGCTTGATACTATTTAGTTTTCTTAAATTTTCCAAGGCTTAATTTGTGACCCAAGATGTGATCTATCCTGGAGAATGTTCCATGTGCACTTGAGAAGAAAGTGTATTCTGCCACTTTCAGGTGGAATGTTCTATAAATATCAATTAAATTTATCTGGTCTATTGTGTCACTTAAAGCTTGTGTTTCCTTATTTATTTTGTTTGGATGATAAGTCCATTGGTGTAAGTGGGGTGTTAAAGTCCCCTACTATTATTGTGTTACTGTTGACTTCTCCTTTCACGGTTGTTAGCATTTGCCTTATGTATTGAGGTGCTCCTAGGTAGGGTGCATAAACATTTATAATTGTTGTATCTTCTTCTTGGATTGATCCTTTGATCATTATGTAGTGTCCCTCCTTATCTCTTGTAACAGTCTTTATTTTAAAGTCTATTTTATCTGATATGAGTATTGCTACTCCAGCTTTCTTTTGATTTCCATTTGCATGAAATACCTTTTTCCATCCCTTCACTTTCAGTCTGTATGTGTCCCTAGGTCTGAAGTGGGTCTTCAGACTGCATATATATGGGTCTTGGTTTTGTATCCATTCGGCAAGTCAGAGTCTTTTGGTTGGGGCATTTAATCCATTTATATTCAAGGTTATTATTGATATATATGTTCCTATTACCATTCTCTTAATTCTTTTGGGTTTCTTTTCGTGGGTCTTTTTCTTCTCTTGTGTTTCCCACCTAGAGAAGTTTCTTTAGCATTTGCTGTAAAGCTGGTTTGGTGGTGCTGAATCCTTTTAGCTTTTGCTTGTCTATAAAGCTTTTGACTTCTCAAGCGAATCTGAATGAGATCCTTGCTGGGTAATCTTGGTTGTAGGCTTTTCTCTTTCATCACTTTAAGTATATCCTGCCACTCCCTTCTGGCCTGCAGAGTTTCTGGTGAAAAATCAGCTGATAATCTTATGGGGATTCCTTTGTATGATATTTTTTACTTTTCCCTTGCTGCTTTTAATATTTTCTTTGAATTTAATATTTGTTAGTTTGATTAATATGTGTCTTGTTGTGTTTCTCCTAAGGTTTATCCTGTATGGGACTCTCTGTGCTTCCTGGACTTGGGTGACTATTTCCTTCCCATGTTAGGGGAGTTTTCGACTATAATCTCTTCAAATATTTTCTCAGACCCTTTCTTTTTTTCTTCTTCTTCTGGGACCCCCTATAATTGGAATGTTTGTGCATTTAGTGTTGTCCTAGAGGTCTCTGAGACTGTCTTCGACTCTTTTCATTATTTCCACCATTTTGTCTTCCAGCTCACTTATTCATTCTTCTGCCTCAGTTATTCTGTTATTGTTTCCTTCTAGTACATTTTTCATTTCAGTTATTGTGTTGTTCATCTCTGTTTGTTCTTTAGTTCTTCTAGATCTTTCTTAAACATTTCTTGTATTTTCTGAATCCGTGCCTCCATTCTATTTCCAAGATTCTGGATCACCTTTACTATCATTACTCTGAATTCTTTTTCAGGTAGATTGCCTATTTCCTCTTCATTTACTTGGTCTTGTAGGCTTTTACCTTGCTCCTTCATCTGTGACATATTTTTTGCCATCTCATTTTTTTTCTTTTTTTTTTTAATGAGCGGGACTGTGTTCCTGTTTTACTGATTGTTTAGCGTGAGGCTTCCAACACCGGAGTGTGTAGGCTACAGGGTAGAGCTGGGTCTTGGTGCTGAGGTGAGGACCTCCATGAGACCTCACTCTGATGAATATTCCCTGGGGTCTGAGGTTCTGTTAGTCCAATGGTTCAGACTCGGAGCTCCCACTGCAGGAGATTTGACCTGATCCTAGTTCAGGGGTTCCTCCCCTCTCCTTGGGCATCAGAGTCCCCCACGAGCAGCCAGCAGGTGCCCTAGTTGTGGGGAGATGCTAAGTCCACGTCTTCCCACACCACCATCTTGACTTTGCCTCCAGACGCTTTCCGTTTAATCAGCCAAATCCTCCCACTACATCAGAGCTCTGAACATGCTTTCTCTTCACTCTTCCATCTCCATTAATTCCTACCCACTATTTCAGGATTATGATAGCACAAGTTATAGGCAATGTCTGCAGGTTTAGAAAGGCATGTATTGCTAACAAAAGCTGCTCCCTGAATTTTTCCCCTACTTCATCGAATTTGTGTGTTTCTTTCTCAAAATACCTGAAGTCTCCCTCATAAACTTTATAAGCTGGGCTAATGCTGGAAATACAGCAACATTTACAAATTTACACATTTCTTGATAATTATCAGACATTAGCTTGGTGGAGACAGTGATAAGTCTCAGAATATATTTCATAAAAAGGACCAAAATGACTTAGTTAAGTAAGCTTGGCAAAAAGTGGAACCTCAGTAAATGTCTGTCAGATACATGACTGAGGAAGCAGATTTAGCTCAGGATTACTAGACAAGTTTGAGCAAAAGAGACCGGGAAAATGTTTGTTATGGGGAAATTTAGAGAATTACACTGATTTAAAGCACTATGTGGTAAGGTAATTTGAGACTGGTGAAAAAAAATGGGCCAGCTTGATTGAGCTTAAGGAATTGAAAATTCTTTTAAGCATGAACATTTATGTAAAAATATTATTGCATATTTTTCATGTTTCATTTTATTGTATCTTATTTTTATTTCTACATACTTAGTATTTATTTATATTTTAGTATTACCTTTAATATTATTTGGGATAGTGTTTCTAGTAAGTCCTATCTACAATTGGTCAGTAGAGATCAAGGAAAAGCAGAGTTACTTAATAAAAATTCACCTTAATGTCAGCATTGCTGGAACTCATCTATTCCTTACTATTAAGTGAGGTATGTCTATAAAAATCCTTAGTCTCATAGATTGCTTTTTAATCATATACAGGTTGCTTCCATCAAATAATAACTTCAAAATAGCATTGCCAAAGTAAGCAGTCATAGGTGCACAAGTTTGGCAAATTATATTTTAAAAATGGACCTCATATACATGTAGTCTCAAACTCTGATTTGACAAATAGACCCTGAGCAGTTAATAATAGTTCCAGCCCAGCCAAAGTTCAAACTCAGTTCTTCTAGTTTCTAGCATAGTACATGTTTTATCTTCTTTTAGATTTCTCCCACAGTCGCAATTTACACATTTTTTCTAAATGTTTTAAAAGATAACTTATTTGTTTTGTAAACAGCTGGATGGTGGAAATAAAGTGAGCATGATTCAGATACCTCATGCAGGAATCTAGTAAGTTGTCTTAATATTTTAACTGATAGCAACCACCTTTTTTGAAAAATTTTTTAATACAAAACAGTGAATGCATAGATGAACCCATGCTTGGCTCCATAACAGTGTTGCAGCAGTGTGTAGTGTGTGTAGGAGAGAGAGAGAGAGAGAGAGAAGGGGAGGGGAGGGGAGGGGAGGGGGAAAGGAGAAGAGAGGACAGATTAGGATAAGCCAAAGGGACATTGCATAGCTCTCAGTTTCCTTGTTCATTGAATAAAATGGGTTATCCAGTGCCAGCTATGGCTGGCACTAGCTAAGCACTGAGAATGCAAAGGTGAGCATATGCACTTGATGCCTGTCCTCAACAAACTTAGAGTCTAAGTAGAGAAGACTTATAATAAAGAGCAAAGCAAATGACTGAATAGAAAAATAAAAATTGAGAAAACTGCTTTGATGGTTATAAACAGGATGCTGTGATTGAGAATAAAAGGGAGACCAATTGAGACTGTATCAAAAGATCACACAAATATATTTACAAATGATGCAAGAGCTTAAAAAGCAAAATAGGGGTTCTTTTGAGAGTATCAGTCTAGTTTGAGGCATCAGAGAAGGCTTCCCCTGGAAAAGTTATGTTTTAACTCCATTCTGAAGGATTAATAGAGTTTGGCAAGAAGAGGGAGTGCACTGGTAAGAGCACCTTCCAGACAGAGGGAGCAGCATACACATTGGTCCTGAGTGAAGAAGGGATGAAGTACATCAACAACTGGAAAAAGGCCAGTGCGGTTGGAAGCCCCAGTAACCAGAAGGAGCCCAGAGGAGAGTGAAGAAGATGAGGTGAGGGGCACTTCATATGGAATCTCATGCAGAGAGAGGCCTTTATAATTATTAGGGTTAATAGCATGGGCCCTGTATCAGTTTTCTGTGCTACATAAAATTACCTCAGACTTAGTGTCTTAAACAGTACCCATTCATTAGCTCATAGTTCTGTAGGTCAGGTTCAGTGTGGCTCAACTGGGTTCTCTGCTCATGGTCTCACAAGGGTAGGAAAAAGTGTCAGCTGGGAAATTTGGGGGAAGAATTCCCAGGTTCATCCATTCTGTTGGCAGAATCTGCCTCCTTGTGGTTTTGGTCTGAGGTCCCGATTTCCTTGCTCTCTATCAGTTAGATGTCACTGTCAGCTTTTCCAGGCCACCACGTTCCTTCTCACATGGATCCCTCCATCTTTAAAGCAACAGTGGTGTACAGAGTCCTTTTCACACTCTGAATTTCTGTGACTTCTTCTGCCACCAGCCAGAGAACACATCTGTCTTTAAAGGGTTTGTTGATTAGATTAGTCCCACAAAGATAATCTCCCTCCTAAGATTAACTGATTAGAAACCTTAATTATATCTGTAAAATGCCTTCCGCCATGAAGCTTATCATAACCATGGAAGTAACACCAGGAAGAAAAGGTCATAAGGGCCATCTAAATTTCTGTCTATCACAAGCTCTAAAGAGACTGTGGCTTCAAGTTCTGACACCAGTATTAACCACCTCTGGAACTTGGACATGAAAATCAATAAGGAAACATTGGACTTAAATGACACACTGGGCCAGATGGACTTAGATATTTACAGTACATTCTACACAACAGCAGCAGAAAACACATTCTTCTCAAGAACACATGGAACATTCTCTAGGATAGATCATATGTTAGGTCACAAAGCAAGTCTTAATAAATTTGAGAAGACTGAAATATATCAAGAATCTTTTCTTACCACAATGGTATGCAATTAGAAATCAATTACAAGAAGAAAACTGGAAAATTCACAAATATGTAGAAACTAAATATTAGACTACAGAACAACCAATGAGTCAAAGAAGAAATCAAAAGAGAAAATTTTTAAAATATCTTGAGACCAATGAAAATGGAAATACCATACACCAAAACTTGTAGGATACAACAAAAGCAGTTCTAAGAGGGAAGTTCATAGTGATAAACACCTACATTAAGAAAAAAGAAAGAGGACAAATAAACAACTTAACTTTACACCTAAAGGAACTAGAACAAGAATAAACTAAGCCCAAACATATCAGAAAAAAAGAAATAAAGATCAGAGATAAAATAAATGAAATAGAGGCTAAAAAGACAATAGAAAAGATCAATGAAACTAAGAGCTGTATTTTTAAAAGACAAACAAAATAGACAAAGCTTTAGGTAGAGTTACTAAAAAAAAAGAAAAGAAAAGGGAAAGAAAGGACTCAAACAAAATTAGAAATGAAAGAGGAGATATCACCACTGATCCCACAAAAACACAAAGAATCATAAGAAAATACTATTAACAATTATATGCCAACAAATTGGACAACCTAGAAGAAATGGACAAATTCCTAGAAACATACAACCTACCAAGACTGAATCATAAAGAAATAGAAAAACTGAACAGACCAATTATTAGTAAGGAGATTGAATCAGTAATCAAAAACATCCTAAAAAATGAAAGTTCAGGACCAGAAGGCTTCACCAGTAAATTCTACCAAACATTCAAAGAATTAACACCAATCCTTCTCAAACTCTTCCAAAAAAAAACAGAAGAGGATGAAACACTTCCAAACAGACTTTAAAAAGGCATGCTAATACCTAATATCAAAACCAAAGATACCATAAGAAAAGAAAATTAGAGGAAAATACCCCTGATGAACATACATGCAAAAATTCTCAACAAAATAGTAGCAAAATAAATTCAACAATACATTAAAAGGATCATACACCACGTGATCAAGTTGGATTTATTCCCAGATGTAAAGATGGTTTCAACATTCACAAATAAATCAACGTTTTACACCACAGTAACAAAATGGAAGACAAAAATCATATGATTATCTCAATAGATGCAGAAAAAGCATTTGACAAAGTTCAACATCCATTCATGATGAAAACTCTCAAAGTGCTTATAGAAGGAAAGTACTTCAACATAATAAAGGCCACACATGACAAGCCCATAGCTAACATCATAATCAGTAGTGAAATCTGAAAGCATTTCCTTTAAGATCAGGAACATGACAAGGATGCCCAAATCTGCCGCTTTTGTTCAACATAGTACTCAAAATCCTAGCCAGAGCAATTAAGGAGAAAAAGACATCTACATCAGAAAGGAAGAAGTAAAACTTTCTCTATTTACAGATGATATGATATTATAAATAGAAAACCTTAAAGATTCCACCAAAAGATTGTAAGAACTAACAAATATATTCAGTAAAGTTACAGAATACAAACTCAATATACAAAAATGAGTTGCATTTCTATACACTAACAACAGTGAGAAAGAGAAATTAAAGATGACACAAATAAATGGAAAGATATTCTATGTTCATGGAATAGAAGAATTAACATTGTTAAACTGTCCACACTACCCAAAGTGATCTGCAAACTCATTGCAATCCCCATCAAAATTCCAATGGCATTTTTCTCATAAATAGGACAAACAATCCTAAAATTTGAATGAAACCACAGAAGACCCCAAGTAGACAAGGCAATCTTGAGAAAGAAGATCAAAAGAAGACCTGGTGGCATCACACTTCTTGATTTCAAACTCTATTACAAAGGTATTATAGTAATCAAAACAGTATGGTACTGCCATAAAAACAGACACATAGACCAATGGAACAGAATAGAGAGCCCAGAAATAAAACCATGCATAATAGTTGAGCAGTTTACTACAGCACAGGATCCAAGAATATATAATGGGGAAAGGATAGTCTCTTCAATAAGTGGTATAGGACAAACTGGACAGCCACATGCAAAAGGATGGAACTAGACCCTCATTTATGCCATATACAAAAATCACCTCAAAATGGATTTAAGACATGAATGTGAGACCTAAAACCATAAAACTCCGAGAAGAAAATATACGGGGTAATCTCCTTGACATTGGTTTTGGCAATGATTGTTTGAATTTTACATCAAAAGCAAAGGCAACAAAAGCAAACATAAGTGGAAACATATCAAACTAAATAGCTTCTGCAAAGCAAAGGAAACCATCAACAGAAGGAAATACAAATGATAGACTAGGAGAAAACATTTATAAATCATATACTGATAAGGAGTTAATATCCAAAATATATAAAGAATTCATATAACTCAATAGTAACACCCCCACACACACGAAATCCTATTTAAAAAAGGGCAGAAGACCTGAACAGACACTTTTCCAAAGAATATATACAGATGGCCAGCAGGTACATGAAAAGGTGTTCAACATCACTAATCAACAGGGAAATCAACAGGGAAATGCAAATCAAACCACAACGAGATATTGCATTACAGCTGTTAGAATGGCTATTATAAAAAGACAAGAGATAAGTGTTGACAAGGATGCAAAAAAAGAGTGAACCCTGTGCACTCTTGGTGGGAATGTAAATTGGGACATCTACTATGGAAAACAGTATGAAGGCCCCTCAAGAAATTAAAAATAGAACTACCATATGATCCAGCAATTGCACTTCTGGGTGTATATTTGAAGAAAACAAAATCACTATGTCAGAGACAACTACACCTCCATTTTCATTGCAGCATTATTTACAATCACCAAGACATGTGAACAACTAGGCACCTACCAACAGATGAATGGATAGAGGATATATATATCAGCTATACAATGGAGTATTATTCAGCCATAAAAACGAAGGAAATCCTGCCATTTGTAACATGGATGGAACTTGAGGCATTATATTAAGTGAAATAAATCAGAGAAGGGCAAAAACTGTATGATTTTACTTTTATGTAGAGTCTAAAATAAACCAAACTCATAGAAACAGAGAACAGATTGGCGCTTTCCAGAGGTCGGGGTTGGGGGAATGGGTGAAGGTCGTCAAAGTTACAAACTTCTAGTTATGAGATAAACAACTTCTGGGGATATAATGTACAGTATGGTCACTATAGTTAGCAATACTATGTTGTATATTTGAAAATTGCTAAGAGAATAGATCTTCAAAGTTCTTACCACAAGAAAAAAATTTTTTTAACTATGCGAGGTGATGTATTTTGACTAAACTTACTGTGATAATCATTTTGCAATATATACATACATCAAATCATTATACTGTACACCTTAAACTAATACAATGTTATATGTCAAGTATATCTCAGTGAAACTGGATCCAAAGAAAAAAAGACAGCACAATTAGTTCCAGAGATTCTATATCCATTTAAAAGATGCTCCAGGGCTTCCCTGGTGGCGCAGTGGTTGAGAGACCGCCTGCCGATGCAGGGGACACGGGTTCGTGCCCCAGTCCAGGAAGATCCCACATGCTGCAGAGCGGCTGGGCCCGTGAGCCATGGCTGATGCTGAGCCTGCGCGTCCGGAGCCTGTGCTCCGCAGCGGGAGAGGCCACAGCAGTGAGAGGCCCACATACCGCAAAAATAAAGAAAAATAAAAAATAAAAGATGCTCAAGAAAGAATAAAATAAGAAAACAGAAGAGAAGAAATAATCTAAAACAACACTAAAAGATCATTTCCCTGAATTGAAAAAATAGAGAATTCCAACTGCCAAGGCAGGCCTGGCTCCAACCTCCACATTCGTTAGAAGACATTCTTAGACACAAACTGCTGTACTTTCTGAACTCCAAGCATAAAGAGAAAACCTGGAGAGCTTCCCACTGAAAAACTTAAAATATGCCCATTCAGAAATGTAGTTTAAAAAAGACTCAAGATTTTAATGCTTTTCATAAGTTACAGACTGAAGGGAATTTCTAGGAACTAAGATATTTTGTTTGGAAGCAATATTTATCAGAAGTTTAGCAAGTTTATAGTAGAATGAGAAATGAAGTTTGAGAAGCCATAGCTACAGACTGGAACAAACAAGCACAGTAGGGCAGGGAAGTCATAGAGAAATCTGCCTTTGTAGTATAATTTGAGGACTGCTTTAAGATCCTTTGGGTGTCCCCCAGGAATATCTCTGCAGTGAGTGAAACTCACTAATTGTTATAAACTCCTTTATGTTAAACATCACTAATTCCCAATGTTTGCCTTTTGAAATATAAACACTGTACTGTATTCCTTGCAAGATAACACAGTAAAACCCTCATACCTAGTTAAATGAGTGTCCTCAAACCCGACTAAGCATTGCAATCACCATGGGAGCTTTAAAAGACGCACAAATTCACAGAACCCTCAACAAACATTTGGAAGATGAGGCATCATGGTGAAGCAGAAAAACACTAGATCCAGAGAGGCTTGGTTAAAGTCACCCTTCTGCCACTAACTGGGGTAACTCACCCAAGTTTCTTGAGCCTTACTTTGCTTTCCTACAAAAACAGAAAAATAGTATCCGCCTTTCAGAAATGTGGAGGATTGAATAAGAAATGTACAATCCCTGGCACTTGATGGTAGTTCAACTGATGACAGCGAGCTGCCTACCAGTTTTATTTGGGGTTGTGCCTGAAGGCTTTAAAAGCTCCTGTGATTTGCAATGTCTTCTAAATAACAGTATCCTAAATACTCAGGCAGGATTCCCAAAACACTGTCATCAATTCTCTTGCTAACCACTCCTTAAATAACATTAACTGCTAATTCTTATTCTTCTAGAAGTTGTAGCTGCTTAAAGTGTGAGTCTCTTTGTTCCAAAGTGTCATGGTTATGTAAAGATTCAACCCTAGGCTTATACCGCCTGCTCCTTTTGAAGTTCATCCAGAGAAAGAAAACCACACCCAAGGAAGAGTGCTCTAATTTAGTCACACCTGGGGATATACCAGCTAAATCTGGGGTAAGGCACAGTGGCAAGAAGAAATTTAACAACCTTTTTTTTTTAAATTAATTGATTTATTTTGGCTGTGTCGGGTCTTAGTTGCAGCATGTGGGCTTCTTAGTTGCAGCACGCGAACGCTTAGTTGCGGCATGCGTGCGGGATCTAGTTCCCTGACCGGGGATCGAACTCAGGCCCCCTGCATTGGGAGCATGGAGTCTTACCCACTGGACCACCAAGGAAATCTCTCAACAACTCTTTAATGAGAACATATTAGGAACAAAGTAACAAAATACCTCCTGTACCTTTATTTAGTCACGTTCTCCCTATCCCATCTTCCAAATCTGGCCATTGAAATTTTTTTCTTCTTCTAGGCTAGTATTAAGCCAAATCAAATACTTCAGAAGAATGATATTGAATACGAGGTGTTCCAAAAAATGGATTCAAGCTAGTATTATATTTTCTACATTATTAGTACTTGGCTCTTCTGATTTTCCATTTATCTTCATGGGAGTTTCACTGTGTTCTAGAATGCATATCTGATTTTCTAGTGTCCAAACATTATCCTTTTAAATAGCTCTAATCTGTTAACAGGGTTTTGTCTATTAGTTCTCATGTTGTGTGTAAGCTATTAGCAGGTTTTTAAGTGACCTTTTTCACTGTACATGGATTTCTCTACATTACTGAGGGACAATGATTTCAGATGACAGCTTATTTTCTTCTGGGAAGAATCTTTTAAAAATCTCCTAAAAAGTATATACTGTGTTTGAGAAATATGTTAAAATTGTGCTTTTTTGTATCTTTTACTCTTTAAATTTCACAATGCAAGAGCATATCGAAATTATATACTTCAAAAAAATAACTATTCTGTAAGTGCTTTACAGAACTACAGCTTCTTATGCATTAGTTATATGACTGAAAGATACCCCTCACAGAAGAGGAGATGTTTCAGCTGAGTGTAGAAGGATCAGCTGGATCATCATGGGAAAGATTGGGGAAGAATATTTTTGATGAAGGGAATAGTATTTGCAAAGGAACCATGAAACCGCTAGTAATGTTGGGGAACTGCCAGGAATAGAATGTGTGTGTGTGTGTGTGTGTGTGTGTGTGTGTGTGTGTGTGTGTGAGAGAGAGAGAGACAGAGACAGAGACAGAGACAGAGAGGTTTGGTTTTGGTGGGAGGCAAGGTCTTTGCCATGGAAGCATAGCAGAGTGAGAAGAGGGAACTGATAGTACAGTCTACACTGATAACATATAGTGATAAATGGAAGTTCAAGACTGGGTAAAACACACCAAGGGAAGAGCAGTAGTCAAAGGTGAAGTAGTCAGGGCTTGTTTTTTGTTTTTCATCTCTGTTACTGCATTATATTGACATTTGGACATTATTATTTTGTGTTACTTTTTAGAATACTCCATAAGTCTTGCTGGTTGACTTTTGTTTGTTTTTTCCTTAATATTCTTGGTACACCCTTAACCCTTGTGGGTATGTGCACTTATGTTGAGCAACCTGAAGTCAGTTGAAATATGAAGTTTCAACCCAAATGCCACCAACTGACATCAGGGATTAAGTCCTTGGCTTCAGTGATGCTTGGTTTTCCTCTTACAAGTATGGCTACTCATTTTCTCTCCAATTTCTAAAATTTTTATTTTATATTATTCTATTTTTATTGTGGTTAAAATATACATAACATAAAATTTACCATCTTAATCATTTTTAAGTGTACAATTCATCTTGCACAGCTGAAACTCTACATGCATTAAACTCCCCATTCCTCCCTCCTCCCAGTCTCTGACAACTATCATCCTACTTTCTGTCCCTATGAATTTGACTACTCAATGTACCTATATATATGGAATCATATAGTATTTGTCTTCTTGTGACTGCCTTATTTCACGTAGCATAATGGACTCGAGTCATCTATATAACTAAATGGTATA